>NW_026282656.1:50000-111254 GCF_023373465.1 Oncorhynchus keta
TCTCCATATCTCCCTTTCCTTATCTCTTCTCCATCTCTCCCTTTCCTTCTCTTCTCCATCTGTCCCTTTCCTTATCTCTTCTCCATCTCTCCCTTTCCTTATCTCTTCTCCATTTCTCCCTTTCCTTATCTCTTCTCCATCTCTCCCTTTCCTTATCTCTTCTCCATCTCTCCCTTTCATTCTCTTCTCCATATCTCCCTTTCCTTAACTCTTCTCCATATCTCCCTTTCCTTATCTCTTCTCCATCTCTCCCTTTCCTTATCTCTTCTCCATTTCTCCCTTTCCTTATCTCTTCTCCATCTCTCCCTTTCCTTATCTCTTCTCCATCTCTCCCTTTCATTCTCTTCTCCATCTCTCCCTTTCATTCTCTTCTCCATCTCTCCCTTTCCTTCTCTTCTCCATCTCTCCCTTTCATTCTCTTCTCCATCTCTCCCTTTCATTCTCTTCTCCATCTCTCCCTTTCATTCTCTTCTCCATCTCTCCCTTTCCTTATCTCTTCTCCATCTCTCCCTTTCCTTATCTCTTCTCCATCTCTCCCTTTCATTCTCTTCTCCATATCTCCCTTTCCTTATCTCTTCTCCATCTCTCCCTTTCCTTCTCTTCTCCATCTGTCCCTTTCCTTATCTCTTCTCCATCTCTCCCTTTCCTTATCTCTTCTCCATCTCTCCCTTTCATTCTCTTCTCCATCTCTCCCTTTCCTTATCTCTTCTCCATTTCTCCCTTTCCTTATCTCTTCTCCATCTCTCCCTTTCCTTGTCTCTTCTCCATCTCTCCCTTTCCTTATCTCTTCTCCATCTCTCCCTTTCCTTCTCTTCTCTATATCTCCCTTTCCTTATCTCTTCTCCATCTGTCCCTTTCCTTATCTCTTCTCCATCTCTCCCTTTCCTTATCTCTTCTCCATCTGTCCCTTTCCTTATCTCTTCTCCATCTGTCCCTTTCCTTATCTCTTCTCCATCTCTCCCTTTCCTTATCTCTTCTCCATATCTCCCTTTCCTTATCTCTTCTCCATCTCTCCCTTTCCTTCTCTTCTCCATCTGTCCCTTTCCTTATCTCTTCTCCATCTCTCCCTTTCCTTATCTCTTCTCCATTTCTCCCTTTCCTTATCTCTTCTCCATCTCTCCCTTTCCTTCTCTTCTCTATATCTCCCTTTCCTTATCTCTTCTCCATCTGTCCCTTTCCTTATCTCTTCTCCATCTCTCCCTTTCCTTATCTCTTCTCCTTCTCTCCCTTTCCTTATCTCTTCTCCATCTGTCCCTTTCCTTATCTCTTCTCCATCTCTCCCTTTCCTTATATCTTCTCCATCTCTCCCTTTCCTTAACTCTTCTCCATCTCTCCCTTTCCTTCTCTTCTCCATCTCTCCCTTTCCTTATCTCTTCTCCATCTCTCCCTTTCCTTATCTCTTCTCCATCTCTCCCTTTCCTTATCTCTTCTCCATCTCTCCCTTTCCTTATCTCTTCTCCATCTCTCCCTTTCCTTATCTCTTCTCCATCTCTCCCTTTCCTTCTCTTCTCCATATCTCCCTTTCCTTATCTCTTCTCCATCTCTCCCTTTCCTTAACTTTTCTCCATATCTCCCTTTCCTTATCTCTTCTCCATCTCTCCCTTTCCTTAACTTTTCTCCATATCTCCCTTTCCTTATCTCTTCTCCATATCTCCCTTTCCTTATCTCTTCTCCATCTCTCCCTTTCCTTATCTCTTCTCCATCTCTCCCTTTCCTTAACTTTTCTCCATATCTCCCTTTCCTTATCTCTTCTCCATCTCTCCCTTTCCTTATCTCTTCTCCATATCTCCCTTTCCTTATCTCTTCTCCATCTCTCCCTTTCCTTATCTCTTCTCCATATCTCCCTTTCCTTATCTCTTCTCCATCTCTCCCTTTCCTTATCTCTTCTCCATATCTCCCTTTCCTTATCTCTTCTCCATCTCTCCCTTTCCTTATCTTTTCTCCTTCTCTCCCTTTCCTTATCCTCTTCTCCATCTCTCCCTTTCCTTATCTCTTCTCCATATCTCCCTTTCCTTATCTCTTCTCCATATCTCCCTATCTTTTCTTATATCTCCCTTTCCTTATCCTCTTCTCAATCTCTCCCTTTCCTTATCCTCTTCTCCATCTCTCCCTTTCCTTATCTCTTCTCCATCTCTCCCTTTCCTTATCTCTTCTCCATCTCTCCCTTTCCTTATCTTTTCTCCTTCTCTCCCTTTCCTTATCTCTTCTCCATCTCTCCCTTTCCTTATCTTTTCTCCATCTCTCCCTTTACTTATCCTCTTCTCCATCTCTCCCTTTCCTTATCTCTTCTCCATCTCTCCCTTTCCTTCTCTTCTCCATCTCTCCCTTTCCTTATCTCTTCTCCATCTCTCCCTTTCCTTATCTCTTCTCCATATCTCCCTTTCCTTATCTCTTCTCCATATCTCCCTATCTTTTCTTATATCTCCCTTTCCTTATCCTCTTCTCAATCTCTCCCTTTCCTTATCCTCTTCTCCATCTCTCCCTTTCCTTATCTCTTCTCCATCTCTCCCTTTCCTTATCTCTTCTCCATCTCTCCCTTTCCTTCTCTTCTCTATATCTCCCTTTCCTTCTCTTCTCCATCTCTCCCTATCTTTTCTTATATCTCCCTTTCCTTATCTCTTCTCCATCTCTCCCTTTCCTTATCTCTTCTCCATCTGTCCCTTTCCTTCTCTTCTCCATCTCTCCCTTTCCTTATCTTTTCTCCATCTCTCCCTTTCCTTATCTCTTCTCCATCTCTCCCTTTCCTTATCCTCTTCTCCATCTCTCCCTTTCCTTATCTCTTCTCCATCTCTCCCTTTCCTTCTCTTCTCCATCTCTCCCTTTCCTTCTCTTCTCCATCTCTCCCTTTCCTTATCCTCTTCTCCATCTCTCTCTTTCTGTTTTCTCCCTCTCTTACTGTACCTCCTCCCTCTCTACTCTCTCTTTCTACTCTCTCTTTCTACTCTCTCTACTCTCTCTTTCTCTCTCTACCCTCTCTTTCTCTCTTTCTACTCTCTCTACTCTCTCTTTCTCCCTCTCTACTCTCTCTTTCTCTCTCTCCTCTCTTGGAGCAATGATTCAGGCAGCTAGATTCAGAAAGGAAGCATCACTTATTGCAGTCGTGGACGTTATTTACCGATGCAGTTGTGAGCTCATCGTCCCTGTAGGAACCAAACAAGCTGCAAATAGAATGACTGTGGAACGTCATAAAAGATGGACAACCTAAAACACTGCTGATGCTAGAATGGATAAAACCCCATGAACAAATCTAACAGGCCTATCCTCCTATCCTGTCTCTAGTTGAGAAAGCAAATCTTCAAAAATCACACCCCTTAAAAGTGAAAAGATCCACAAAAGGGGGTTTAACAAAAGCATTGAGAATCTCACAAAGCCAAGCGAATCTTCATTCTTTACGGGCTGACTCTTTTTATCACATTGGTGGCATAAGCAGGATTTGGTTGTAATATAACCAGGATCTGGTGGTAATATAACCAGGATCTGGAGGTAATATAACCAGGATCTGGAGGTAATATAACCAGGATTTGGTTGTAATATAACCAGGATCTGGTAGTAATATAACCAGGATCTGGAGGTAATATAACCAGGATCTGAAAGTAATATAAACAGGATCTGGAGGTAATATAACCAGGATCTGGTAGTAATATAACCAGGATCTGGTAGTAATATAAACAGGATCTGGAGGTAATATAACCAGGATCTGGTGGTAATATAACCAGGATCTGGTGGTAATATAACCAGGATTTGGTTGTAATATAACCAGGATCTGGTAGTAATATAACCAGGATCTGGTGGTAATATAACCAGGATTTGGTTGTAATATAACCAGGATCTGGTAGTAATATAACCAGGATCTGGTGGTAATATAACCAGGATCTGGAGGTAATATAACCAGGTTCTGGTGGTAATATAACCAGGATCTGGTGGTAATATAACCAGGTTCTGGTGGTAATATAACCAGGATCTGGAGGTAATATAACCAGGTTCTGGTGGTAATATAACCAGGATCTGGAGGTAATATAACCAGGATCTGGAGGTAATATAACCAGGTTCTGGTGGTAATATAACCAGGTTCTGGTGGTAATATAACCAGGATCCGGAGGTAATATAACCAGGGTCTGGTAGTAATATAACCAGGATCTGGTAGTAATATAACCAGGATCTGGTAGTAATATAACCAAGATCTGGAGGTAATATAACCAGGGTCTGGTGGTAATATAACCAGGATCCGGAGATAATATAACCAGGGTCTGGTAGTAATATAACCAGGATCTGGTAGTAATATAACCAGGATCTGGAGGTAATATAACCAGGATCTGGAGGTAATATAACCAGGATCTGGAGGTAATATAACCAGGATCTGGAGGTAATATAACCAGGATCTGGAGGTAATATAACCAGGATCTGGAGGTAATATAACCAGGATCTGGAGGTAACAAAGCTATTTTTCTTGCAGTTCTATACATTTTGCCTTGTCTAACATGTTTTCATGTGGACAAATGCTCTGACTTCAGTACAATAACAACACTAAAACTCCCCCCTTCATCTCCGTCTTCCCTCTCCGTGCCTCCATGTAGACCCTGTTTATGTGTGTGTGTGTCTGCCATTACAACCCGTGACTAAGAGAGGCCGCAGCGCTAGCCTCAGAGGAGCGCAGCAACGTAAATTGGGCTCTCGCCTCCTACTGCCACCCACGCTACTCCCTGCCTGTCCCCTCCAACCACCTACCGTTTTCCAATTCTCTATAAGTGTGTGTGTGTGTGTGTGTGTGTGTGTGTGTGTGTGTGTGTGTGTGTGTGTGTGTGTGTGTGTGTGTGTGCGTGCGTGCGTGCGTGCGTGCGTGCGTGCGTGCGTGCGTGCGTGCGTGCGTGCGTGCGTGCGTGCGTGCGTGCGTGCGTGTGTACCTATTTCCAATAAGGAGCAATGAAGTTCAACATTCCCTGTTAGAGAGAGAGAGAGGAAGCCAGGAAAGAGGAGCAGCATTCACAATGTTTCTCTGTCTGTTTCTCTGTCTGTTTCTCTGTCTGTTTCTCTGTCTGTTTCTCTGCCTGTTTCTCTGTCTGTTTCTCTGGTTGTTTCTCTGTCTGTTTCTCTGTCTGTTTCTCTGTCTGTTTCTCTGTCTGTTTCTCTGCCTGTTTCTCTGCCTGTTTCTCTGTCTGTTTCTCTGCCTGTTTCTCTGGTTGTTTCTCTGTCTGTTTCTCTGTCTGTTTCTCTGTCTGTTTCTCTGTCTGTTTCTCTGTCTGTTTCTCTGTCTGTTTCTCTGTCTGTTTCTCTGCCTCCAACATGGTATCATTGCTATGCATCACATTGTGAAGTCTTTGCAAAAAAAGATGCATCTTCTCTTGGATAGAGCCGAGACATATACACAGCTGAATCATAATGCCATTACTTATACAGTAGAGCTGTTTATGACGGGCAACTTTGATGGGGGTGGGGGCCACCAAAAAAAAAAGCTCATCACGAGGGGCCGCAAGGGCTCGTGGGTCTGTGTACCCCCACACCCCAACTCGTGACAGAGAAGAGAAAAACAATAGATTTAAAGTTCATTTCCAGCTAATCGACACATTTTGCCATGGCGCGTAGAGAAAGTGTTGCCATTTTCTTTCTAAGTCACATGGCGTGTTTGAAGGAGTTGATGAGAGTGTAATGTCTAACAGGTACTCCAGACATTCAGTGTGTGAATAGAGCAGGGTACGTGTGTATGTGTGTGTGTGTGTTGGGTTGTTGAGTTTAGCAGCAGCTGTTCACATCCTGTACGTCACCATACTTCTGTCAGCTTCTCCATCCTCCCACACACAGGCAGAATTAACCCTGTAACCATGCAGAATTAACCAAAAACAGAATTCATGTAAAAAGTAGATGTTCATCCATAAGACGTCAAATTTTGAAGGGAAACTATGAGCTCTTGTTGCACACACATACCCCCCCCTTCTGTAACCATGCAAAATGAACCCTGTAACCACGCAGAATTAACCCTTGTAACCACACAGAATTAACCCTGTAACCATGCAGAATTAACCCTGTAACCATGCAGAATTAACCCTGTAACCACACAGAATTAACCCTGTAACCATGCAGAATTAACCCTGTAACCACGCAGAATTAACCATGTAACCACGCAGAATTAACCCTGTAACCATGCAGAATTAACCCTGTAACCATGCAGAATTAACCCTGTAACCATGCAGAATTAACCCTGTAACCATGCAGAATTAACAATGTAACCATGCAGAATTAACCCTGTAACCCAAGCCAGGAGAGGAGAGCCATCATTTGTTCTTTACTTTGTGAGCTCTGAAACCAGACACTCCTCTCCTCTATTGTACAGAGACTCTCTGAGGGGAACCATCCTTTCAGTGGTTGACAAAGTGTTCCGCAGTGGGGAAGGAGGGAGGGGAAGGATTAAGGAGGGAGGAGAAGGATTAAGGAGGGAGGTGAAGGATTAAGGAGGGAGGAAAAAGTGGAGAAGGGTTTGCCAGGGTTGAAAAAGTCATGCGCAGAAATTGAATTGAAACAGCTCCTCTCTCTCTCTCTCTCTCTCTCTCTCTCTCTCTCTCTCTCTCTCTCTCTCTCTCTCTCTCTCTCTCTCTCTCTCTCTCTCTCTCTCTCTCTCTCTCTCTCTCTCTCTCTCTCTCGAGATCTCTAGAGCACACACACACACACACACACACACACACATACACACACACATACACACACACACACACACACTACTTTTGACCAGAACAAAAATGTATATGGTGCCATGCAGATGTTTTCGTTGAGAGAATCAGGTGAGACTGTATTATTGAAGTGAACACGGTGTAGAGACAGACGCCTGTTAGCCCTGTAAAAGCGTTTGTTTATTCCCATTCAAAATCCTATTTTCCCTAACACAAAACCAAACCTTTACTCCTAACCATAACGGTAACCCTTACCCTAAGGACTTCTGAACCCCACGAGGATAAACACACACACACCGACGACACACTACTCAAGACCAATCTGAAAAATCACAACATAAACCTGACAACAACCAATACAAACAGATGTCAGTTTTAGAAAATTAAGTGAAGAGAACAGCAGCAAACGTGGCTTTATCTTAAAGCACCAGTTCAGTAGTGAGTAATATAATGACCCATGGGTCTGGGTTCTCAGGCCCTCTTCAGTAGCATCCACTTTATCTTAAAGCACCAGTTCAGTAGTGAGTAATATAATGACCCATGGGTCTGGGTTCTCAGGCCCTCTTCAGTAGCATCCACTTTATCTTAAAGTACCAGTTCAGTAGTGAGTAATATAATGACCCATGGGTCTGGGTTCTCAGGCCCTCTTCAGTAGCATCCACTTTATCTTAAAGCACCAGTTCAGTAGTGAGTAATATAATGACCATGGGTCTGGGTTCTCAGGCCCTCTTCAGTAGCATCCACTTTATCTTAAAGCACCAGTTCAGTAGTGAGTAATATAATGACCCATGGGTCTGGGTTCTCAGGCCCTCTTCAGTAGCATCCACTTTATCTTAAAGTACCAGTTCAGTAGTGAGTAATATAATGACCCATGGGTCTGGGTTCTCAGGCCCTCTTCAGTAGCATCCACTTTATCTTAAAGCACCAGTTCAGTAGTGAGTAATATAATGACCCATGGGTCTGGGTTCTCAGGCCCTCTTCAGTAGCATCCACTTTACCTTAAAGTACCAGTTCAGTAGTGAGTAATATAATGACCCATGGGTCTGGGTTCTCAGGCCCTCTTCAGTAGCATCCGCTTTATCTTAAAGTACCAGTTCAGTAGTGAGTAATATAATGACCCATGGGTCTGGGTTCTCAGGCCCTCTTCAGTAGCATCCGCTTTATCTTAAAGTACCAGTTCAGTAGTGAGTAATATAATGACCCATGGGTCTGGATTCACAGGCCCTCTTCAGTACAGTACAGGCTACAGGGCAACGAATGTACACACACACACACATAACTCTTCTAAACAGTACCAGATAGGGTTTCTTAGGCTGGTAACGGTAGCAGAACCTTTTTTGGTACTATACTGTATAAAAACATGTCCATAAGGTTTTAAATGGTACTATACTGTATAAAAACATGTCCATGAGGTTTTAAATGGTACTATACTGTATAAAAACATGTCCATGAGGTTTTAAATGGTGCTATAAAAACAAAAACATTAAAACCACACTTTTTTTTATGGTTCTTTATAGAACCTTTATGGAGAATGTTTCTATAAAGAACCATTAAAAAAGGGTTCCACTATCTGGCGATATAGAACACTTTATTATGGTTCTTTATAGAACCTGTATGGAGAATGTTTCTATAAAGAACCATTAAAAAAGGGTTCCACTATCTGGCGATATAGAACACTTTATTATGGTTCTTTATAGAACCTGTATGGAGAATGTTTCTATAAAGAACCATTAAAAAAGGGTTCCACTATCTGGCGATATAGAACACTTTATTATGGTTCTTTATAGAACCTGTATGGAGAATGTTTCTATAAAGAACCATTAAAAAGGGTTCCACTATCTGGCGATATAGAACACTTTATTATGGTTCTTTATAGAACCTGTATGGAGAATGTTTCTATAAAGAACCATTAAAAAAGGGTTCCACTATCTGGCGATATAGAACACTTTATTATGGTTCTTTATAGAACCTGTATGGAGAATGTTTCTATAAAGAACCATTAAAAAAGGGTTCCACTATCTGGCGATATAGAACACTTTATTATGGTTCTTTATAGAACCTGTATGGAGAATGTTTCTATAAAGAACCATTAAAAAAGGGTTCCACTATCTGGCGATATAGAACACTTTATTATGGTTCTTTATAGAACCTGTATGGAGAATGTTTCTATAAAGAACCAATAAAAAAGGGTTCCACTATCTGGCGATATAGAACACTTTATTATGGTTCTTTATAGAACCTTTATGGAGAATGTTTCACAATCTGAAAGGTTCTTTGTACATCCTCCTGGAGAACCACGCAGGTTATTTTTCATTCTGGTCAGCCATATTACAGTACGCTGTTAAAATTTACATTTACATTTAAGTCATTTAGCAGACGCTCTTATCCAGAGCGACTTACAAATTGGTGCATTCACCTTATGACATCCAGTGGAACAGCCACTTTACACTAGTGCATCTAAATCTTTAAATCTTTAAAATGTCATAGGTTTTAATTATTGTTCTCATCGACAAGTTGAATCAAGGGGATGCTACCTCTGGAGCAGCTGGGGATCCCCCCGAGGAGAGAATTGAGAACCACTGACTAATTTAGTCAACTGTTCTCAATTGACACGTGAGTCTTTCACAAGTCCCCGACACTGGCCGTAGTCTGATAGAAAATGTAAAGGCATAACGCAACACATTAGATCAACTGGAATGACATTCTCACTCAAAGTTGCACAAAAAGAGCTGAACCCCAAAAATATTCAAATGAGCCACCTCCCTTACATTTGAATTATCACTAAAAGAGAGAAGAAGAAAAAAGAAGTTTGTGAACTGTAAAGAACCATTGTTGAGCTCACTGGGTTCTATGAGTCATTATGGTTGCATAGCCCTTTCCATAGAACCCTTGAGGAACTCACTATTTATTTTGATTTGTTTTAGGCAGAGGGATTCTTGAATGCAAGGGAAGTATACATTCTCCCATCTATGAGGAACAGTCCATTAGGTCCAGGACTGAGCTACTCCAGACAGACAGTAGGCCTACACACAGATACACACAGATACACACAGATACACACAGATACACACAGATACGTGAGCCAGATGACATCAACTCTCTCTCTTCTCTCTCTCTCTCTTTCTCCTCGCTCTCTCTCTTTTTTTTCTCTCTCACTCACTCACACACATGCATGTGTGTGGGTGTGTGTGTGTGTGTGTGTGTGTGTGCTTGGGGGTGATAGGTTGAAAAATGGATGGGAACAGAGGCATTTTAATTTGGCCTCCAGCACTGTGTGTGAAGTCCCTGGGTGTACAGTATGGGGCTGACAGACAGGGGAGACTGGGGGCTTGTCTTTCTGTAATATTACATATTAATTAACCCAACTGGAAGACTGGAAGGTGCTAACAACATTCGTCTGTCTACTGAAAATGCTATACAATACAGATTGAAATCCTTTGCACCATTAGAACTAGTAAATAAAGCCCAGATCTGAAAGACTTCCTGGATCCCACAACATGTGACGGTCACAGTACCGCCCTCTTCTGAAAGAGACTTCCTGGATCCCACAACATGTGACGGTCACAGTACCGCCCTCTTCTGAAAGAGACTTCCTGGATCCCACAACATGTGACGGTCACAGTACCGCCCTCTTCTGAAAGACTTCCTGGATCCCACAACATGTGACGGTCACAGTACCGCCCTCTTCTGAAAGACTTCCTGGATCCCACAACATGTGACGGTCACAGTACCGCCCTCTTCTGAAAGACTTCCTGGATCCCACAACATGTGACGGTCACAGTACCGCCCTCTTCTGAAAGAGACTTCCTGGATCCCACAACATGTGACGGTCACAGTACCGCCCTCTTCTGAAAGAGACTTCCTGGATCCCACAACATGTGACGGTCACAGTACCACCCTCTTCTGAAAGAGACTTCCTGGATCCCACAACATGTGACGGTCACAGTACCGCCCTCTTCTGAAAGAGACTTCCTGGATCCCACAACATGTGACGGTCACAGTACCGCCCTCTTCTGAAAGAGACTTCCTGGATCCCACAACATGTGACGGTCACAGTACCGCCCTCTTCTGAAAGAGACTTCCTGGATCCCACAACATGTGACGGTCACAGTACCGCCCTCTTCTGAAAGAGACTTCCTGGATCCCACAACATGTGACGGTCACAGTACCGCCCTCTTCTGAAAGAGACTTCCTGGATCCCACAACATGTGACGGTCACAGTACCGCCCTCTTCTGAAAGACTTCCTGGATCCCACAACATGTGACGGTCACAGTACCGCCCTCTTCTGAAAGAGACTTCCTGGATCCCACAACATGTGATCCACACAACCCAGCCCACCCCGGTGCTGCCTGGTGGTTTAAGGGGAATGAAGGGGAACAGTTTCTGGCTTTGTTCTCCCTGCTGCTCAGAGATAAGAACATAATTTGGAAGGAATCGCTTTCTTTGAATTAGGGAGAACTACCCCTGCCACCCGTTGTGCTCTAAAATTTACTGTTTGGATTTGAAAACACGCTGATCTGCGTAGGGAGAGGTGTTTAGGGCCATTGGGAGACGGGAAGAAGGAGAGAGAGAGAGACAGAGAGAGAGAGAGACAGAGAGACAGAGAGACAGAGAGAGAGAGAGATGTAGCAGAGAGAGAGAGAGATGTAGCAGACAGATATGTAGCAGACAGACAGAGAGACGTAGCAGACAGACAGAGAGATGTAGCAGACAGACAGAGATGTAGCAGACAGACAGAGATATGTAGCAGGTCAGACAGAGAGATGTAGCAGACAGACAGAGAGATGTAGCAGACAGTCAGAGATGTAGCAGACAGACAGAGAGACGTAGTAGACAGACAGAGAGATGTAGCAGACAGACAGAGATGTAGCAGACCGACAGAGAGACGTAGCAGACAGACAGAGAGATGTAGAAGACAGGCAGAGATGTAGCAGACAGACAGAAATGTAGCAGACAGACAGAGATATGTAGCAGACAGACCGAGATATGTAGCAGGTCAGACAGAGAGATGTAGCAGACAGACAGAGAGATGTAGCAGACAGGCAGAGATGTAGCAGACAGACAGAGATGTAGCAGACAGACAGAGATATGTAGCAGACAGACAGAGATATGTAGCAGGTCAGACAGAGAGATGTAGCAGACAGACAGAGAGATGTAGCAGACAGACAGAGATATGTAGCAGACAGACAGAGAGATGTAGCAGACAGGCAGAGATGTAGCAGACAGACAGAGATGTAGCAGACAGCAGAGATATGTAGCAGACAGACAGAGATATGTAGCAGGTCAGACAGAGAGATGTAGCAGACAGACAGAGATATGTAGCAGACAGACAGAGATATGTAGCAGGTCAGACAGAGAGATGTAGCAGACAGACAGAGATATGTAGCAGACAGACAGAGATATGTAGCAGGTCAGACAGAGATATGTAGCAGACAGACAGAGAGATGTAGCAGACAGATGGTTTAAAATGAAGAGAGAAAGAGAGAAGCAGAAAGATATAGAGTACAGGAGAGACTTGTGCTTAGAGTAGTTGGTCAGTGACCATCTAGGTGACTAGGGATTACTGTTGGCCAGACAGTAGGTCTCTATTGACCAGACGACAGACTCCAACCATGTTTCTTTCTTAGTCACCTTGTGTTCTGCTAGCAGCTAGCTTCATATTAATACACACTGATTTAACCCCTGTATCAGACTATTATTCTGGACTCTCAAAGTCTGGACTGGACTGGCTGACTGACTAGCTGACTGACTAGCTGACTGACTAGCTGACTGACTAGCTGGCTGACTAGCTGACTGACTAGCTGACTGACTAGCTGGCTGACTAGCTGGTTGACTGGCTGACTGACTTGCTGACTGACTAGCTGACTGACTAGCTGACTGACTAGCTGACTGACTAGCTGGCTGACTAGCTGACTGACTAGCTGGCTGACTAGCTGACTGACTAGCTGGCTGACTAGCTGACTGACTAGCTGGCTGACTAGCTGACTGACTTGCTGGCTGACTAGCTGACGACTGACTTGCTGACTGACTAGCTGACTGACTAAGTGGCTGACTAGCTGACTGACTAGCTGACTGACTAGCTGACTGACTAGCAGACTGACTAAGTGGCTGACTAGCTGACTGACTGGCTGACTGACTGGCTGACTGACTAGCTGGCTGACTAGCTGACTGACTAGCTGACTGACTGGCTGACTGACTGGCTGACTGACTAGCTGGCTGACTAGCTGACTGACAAGCTGACTGTCTAGCTGACTGACTAGCTGGTTGACTTGCTGGTTGACTAGCTGACTGACTAGCTGGTTGACTAGCTGACTGACTAGCTGACTGACTGGCTGACTGACTAGCTGGCCTACTAGCTGGATGACTGGCTGACTGACTAGCTGACTGACTAGCTCTGACTTGCTGACTGACTAGCAGACTGACTAAGTGGCTGACTAGCTGACTGACTAGCTGACTGACTAGCTGACTGACTAGCTGACTGACTGGCTGACTGACTGGCTGACTGACTAGCTGACTGACTAGCTGACTGACTAGCTGGCTGACTAGCTGACTGACTTGCTGGCTGACTAGCTGACGACTGACTTGCTGACTGACTAGCTGACTGACTAAGTGGCTGACTAGCTGACTGACTAGCTGACTGACTAGCTGACTGACTAGCAGACTGACTAAGTGGCTGACTAGCTGACTGACTGGCTGACTGACTGGCTGACTGACTAGCTGGCTGACTAGCTGACTGACTAGCTGACTAACTGGCTGACTGACTGGCTGACTGACTAGCTGGCTGACTAGCTGACTGACAAGCTGACTGTCTAGCTGACTGACTAGCTGGTTGACTTGCTGGTTGACTAGCTGACTGACTAGCTGGTTGACTAGCTGACTGACTAGCTGACTGACTGGATGACTGACTAGCTGGCCTACTAGCTGGATGACTGGCTGACTGACTAGCTGACTGACTAGCTCTGACTTGCTGACTGACTAGCAGATTGACTAAGTGGCTGACTAGCTGACTGACTAGCTGACTGACTAGCTGACTGACTGGCTGACTGACTAGCTGGTTGACTAGCTGACTGACTAGCTGGTTGACTAGCTGACTGACTAGCTGACTGACTAGCTGGATGACTGGCTGACTGACTAGCTGGCTGACTAGCTGACTGACTAGCTGGCTGACTAGCTGACTGACTAGCTGACTGACGAGCTGACTGACGAGCTGACTGACTAACTGGCTGACTAGCTGACTGACTAGCTGACTGACTAGCTGGCTGACTAGCTGGTTGACTGGCTGACTGACTAGCTGGCTGACTAGCTGACTGACTAGCTGACTGACGAGCTGGCTGACTAGCTGGTTGACTAGCTGGCTGACTAGTTGACTGACTAGCTGGCTGACTAGCTGACTGACTAGCTGGCTGACTAGCTGGCTGACTAGCTGACTGACTAGCTGGCTGACTAGCTGACTGACAAGCTGACTGACTAGCTGACTGACAAGCTGACTGACTAGCTGACTGACAAGCTGACTGACTAGCTGACTGACTAGCTGGTTGACTGACTGACTGACTAGCTGGCTGACTAGCTGACTGACTAGCTGACTGACTAGCTGACTGACTAGCTGACTGACTAAGTGGCTGACTAGCTGACTGACTAGCTGACTGACTAGCAGACTGACTAGCTGACTGACTAGCTGACTGACAAGCTGACTGACAAGCTGACTGACTGGCTGACTGACTGGCTGACTGACTAGCTGACTGACTAGCTGACTGACTAGCTGGCTGACAAGCTGACTGACTAGCTGACTGACTAGCTGACTGACTAGCTGACTGACTAGCTGACTGACTAGCTGACTGACTAGCTGGCTGACTAGCTGACTGACTAGCTGACTGACTGGCTGACTGACTGGCTGACTGACTAGATGACTGACTAGCTGACTGACTAGCTGACTGACTAGCTGACTGACTGGCTGACTGACTAGCTGGCCTACTAGCTGGATGACTGGCTGACTGACTAGCTGACTGACTAGCTCTGACTTGCTGACTGACTAGCAGACTGACTAAGTGGCTGACTAGCTGACTGACTAGCTGACTGACTGGCTGACTGACTGGCTGACTGACTAGCTGACTGACAAGCTGACTGACTAGCTGGTTGACTAGCTGACTGACTAGCTGGTTGACTAGCTGACTGACTAGCTGACTGACTAGCTGGTTGACTAGCTGACTGACTAGCTGGTTGACTAGCTGACTGACTAGCTGACTGACTGGCTGACTGACTAGCTGGCCGACTAGCTGGATGACAAGCTGACTGACTAGCTGACTGACTAGCTGGTTGACTAGCTGACTGACTAGCTGGTTGACTAGCTGACTGACTAGCTGGCTGACTAGCTGACTGACTAGCTGGCTGACTAGCTGACTGACAAGCTGACTGACTAGCTGACTGACTAGCTAACTGACTAGCTGACTGACAAGCTGACTGACTAGCTGACTGACTAGCTGGTTGACTGACTGACTGACTAGCTGGCTGACTAGCTGACTGACTAGCTGACTGACTAGCTGACTGACTAGCTGACTGACTAAGTGGCTGACTAGCTGACTGACTAGCTGACTGACTAGCAGACTGACTAGCTGACTGACTAGCTGACTGACAAGCTGACTGACAAGCTGACTGACTGGCTGACTGACTGGCTGACTGACTAGCTGACTGACTAGCTGACTGACTAGCTGACTGACTAGCTGGCTGACAAGCTGACTGACTAGCTGACTGACTGGCTGACTGACTGGCTGACTGACTAGATGACTGACTAGCTGACTGACTAGCTGACTGACTAGCTGACTGACTGGCTGACTGACTAGCTGGCCTACTAGCTGGATGACTGGCTGACTGACTAGCTGACTGACTAGCTCTGACTTGCTGACTGACTAGCAGACTGACTAAGTGGCTGACTAGCTGACTGACTAGCTGACTGACTGGCTGACTGACTGGCTGACTGACTAGCTGACTGACAAGCTGACTGACTAGCTGGTTGACTAGCTGACTGACTAGCTGGTTGACTAGCTGACTGACTAGCTGACTGACTAGCTGGTTGACTAGCTGACTGACTAGCTGGTTGACTAGCTGACTGACTAGCTGACTGACTGGCTGACTGACTAGCTGGCCGACTAGCTGGATGACTGGCTGACTGACTAGCTGACTGACTAGCTGGCTGACTAGCTGACTGACTAGCTGACTGACTAGCTGACTGACTAGCTGGTTGACTGGCTGACTGACTAGCTGACTGACGAGCTGACTGACGAGCTGACTGACTAAGTGGCTGACTAGCTGACTGAATAGCTGACTGACTAGCTGACTGACGAGCTGGCTGACTAGCTGGTTGACTAGCTGGCTGACAAGTTGACTGACTAGCTGGCTGACTAGCTGACTGACTAGCTGGCTGACTAGCTGGCTGACTAGCTGACTGACTAGCTGGCTGACTAGCTGACTGACAAGCTGACTGACTAGCTGACTGACTAGCTAACTGACTAGCTAACTGACAAGCTGACTGACTAGCTGACTGACTAGCTGGTTGACTGGTTGACTGACTAGCTGGCTGACTAGTTGACTGACTAGCTGACTGACTAGCTGACTGACTAGCTGACTGACTAGCTGGTTGACTGGCTGACTGACTAGCTGACTGACTAGCTGACTGACGAGCTGACTGACGAGCTGACTGACTAGCTGACTGACTAGCTGACTGACAAGCTGACTGACTAGCTGACTGACTGGCTGACTGACTAGCTGACTGACTAGCTGACTGACTAGCTGGCTGACAAGCTGACTGACTAGCTGACTGACTAGCTGACTGACTAGCTGACTGACTAGCTGACTGACTAGCTGGCTGACTAGCTGACTGACTAGCTGACTGACTAGCTGACTGACTAGCTGACTGACTAGCTGACTGACTAGCTGGCTGACTAGCTGACTGACAAGCTGACTGACAAGCTGCCTGACAAGCTGCCTGACTAGCTGACTGACTAGCTGGTTGACTAGCTGACTGACTAGCTGGCACATTGACTCTCTACCAGAACCCTCTGTATATAACCTCAATACTAACCTGTACCCCTGCACATTGACTCTCTACCAGAACCCCCTGTATATAACCTCAATACTAACCTGTACCCCTGCACATTGACTCTCTACCAGAACCCCCTGTATATAACCTCAATACTAACCTGTACCCCTGCACATTGACTCTCTACCAGAACCCCCTGTATATAACCTCAATACTAACCTGTACCCCTGCACATTGACTCTACCCAAACCCCTGTATATAACCTCAATACTAACCTGTACCCCTGCACATTGACTCTCTACCAGAACCCCTGTATATAACCTCAATACTAACCTGTACCCCTGCACATTGACTCTCTACCAGAACCCCTGTATATAACCTCAATATTAACCTGTACCCCTGCACATTGACTCTCTACCAGAACCCCTGTATATAACCTCAATACTAACCTGTACCTCTGCACATTGACTCTCTACCAGAACCCCTGTTGTAGCCTCAATACTAACCTGTACCCCTGCACATTGACTCTTTACCAGAACCCCTGTATATAACCTCAATACTAACCTGTACCCCTGCACATTGACTCTCTACCAGAACCCCTGTATATAACCTCAATATTAACCTGTACCCTGCACATTGACTCTCTACCAGAACCCCTGTTGTAGCCTCAATACTAACCTGTACCCCTGCACATTGACTCTCTACCAGAACCCCTGTATATAACCTCAATACTAACCTGTACCCCTGCACATTGACTCTCTACCAGAACCCCTGTATATAACCTCAATACTAACCTGTACCCCTGCACATTGACTCTCTACCAGAACCCCTGTATATAACCTCAATACTAACCTGTACCCCTGCACATTGACTCTACCAGAACCCCTGTATATAACCTCAATACTAACCTGTACCCCTGCACATTGACTCTCTACCAGAACCCCTGTATATAACCTCAATACTAACCTGTACCCCTGCACATTGACTCTACCAGAACCCCTGTATATAACCTCAATACTAACCTCTACCCCTGCACATTGACTCTACCAGAACCCCTGTTGTAGCCTCAATACTAACCTGTACCCTGCACATTGACTCTCTACCGGAACCCCTGTATATAACCTCAATACTAACCTGTACCCCTGAACATTGACTCTCTACCAGAACCCCTGTATATAACCTCAATACTAACCTGTACCCCTGCACATTGACTCTCTACCAGAACCCCTGTATATAACCTCAATACTAACCTGTACCCCTGCACATTGACTCTCTACCAGAACCCCCTGTATATAACCTCAATACTAACCTGTACCCCTGCACATTGACTCTCTACCAGAACCCCCTGTATATAACCTCAATACTAACCTGTACCCCTGCACATTGACTCTCTACCAGAACCCCCTGTATATATATAACCTCAATACTAACCTGTACCCCTGCACATTGACTCTCTACTGTTGTAGCCTCAATACTAACCTGTACCCCTGCACATTGACTCTACCAGAACCCCCTGTTGTAGCCTCAATACTAACCTGTACCCCTGCACATTGACTCTCTACCGGAACCCCCTGTATATAACCTCAATACTAACCTGTACCCCTGCACATTGACTCTCTACCAGAACCCCCTGTATATAACCTCAATACTAACCTGTACCCCTGCACATTGACTCTCTACCAGAACCCCCTGTATATAACCTCAATACTAACCTGTACCCCTGCACATTGACTCTCTACCAGAACCCCTGTATATAACCGCAATACTAACCTGTACCCCTGCACATTGACTCTCTACCAGAACCCCTGTATATAACCTCAATACTAACCTGTACCCCTGCACATTGACTCTCTACCAGAACCCCTGTTGTAGCCTCAATACTAACCTGTACCCCTGCACATTGACTCTCTACCAGAACCCCTGTATATAACCTCAATACTAACCTGTACCCTGCACATTGACTCTCTACCAGAACCCCTGTATATAACCTCAATACTAACCTGTACCCCTGCACATTGACTCTACCAGAACCCCTGTATATAACCTCAATACTAACCTGTACCCCTGCACATTGACTCTACCAGAACCCCTGTATATAACCTCAATACTAACCTGTACCCTGCACATTGACTCTGTTGTAGCCTCCACATTGACTCTCTACCAGACTTGACTCGCTACTGTTATTTTTTTGTTGCTCCTTAATTATGTTTTATATTTATTTATTTTTTATTTTTTATTAAAACAGCATTGTTAGTTAAGGGCATTTAAAAGGGCAAGAAATGCATTTCACGGTAACATGTGAAGGAAAAAGGGAACTGCTCTTGATAGTATCACTGATATCTAATACGCTTTACGTATCGTCAGAGCTCTGACGAAGGCCGTGGGGTCGATACGTAAACCTGATTAGATATCAGTGATACTATCAAGAGCAGTGTGCCGTTTCCTTTATTCCTTCATCTTGTTCAACTGTTAGTCATGCACCTGCAAGAAAAGATTGCTCAGACGTGCGAGTGCCTTTTGAATTAGTGGATTACTGTAACATGTGACAAATAAAATGTCATTTGATTTTGAACACTCACAGTAACATTGGACGACACTTATCAGGACACGCCGAACACAACAACCAACTGTTACAGCGTATGGCAACCAATTTACAGTATGGCAACCAATTTACAGTATGGCAACCAATTTACAGTATGACAGCCAATTTACAGTATGGCAACCAATTTACAGTATGACAGCCAATTTACAGTATGGCAACCAATTTACAGTATGACAACCAATTTACAGTATGGCAACCAATTTACAGTATGGCAACCAATTTACAGTATGACAACCAATTTACAGTATGGCAACCAATTTACAGTATGGCAACCAATTTACAGTATGGCAACCAGTTTACTGTATGACAACCAATTTACAGTATGACAACCAATTTACAGTATGACAGCCAATTTACAGTATGACAGCCAATTTACAGTATGGCAAACCAATTTACAGTATGGCAACCAATTTACAGTATGACAACCAATTTACAGTATGACAGCCAATTTACAGTATGGCAACCAATTTACAGTATGGCAACCAATTTACAGTATGGCAACCAATTTACGGTATGACAACCAATTTACAGTATGGCAACCAATTTACAGTATGGCAACCAGTTTACAGTATGGCAACCAATTTACAGTATGGCAACCAATTTACAGTATGACAACCAATTTACAGTATGGCAACCAATTTACAGTATGACAACCAATTTACAGTATGGCAACCAATTTACAGCATGACAATCAATTTACAGTATGGCAACCAATTTACAGCATGACAACCAATTTACAGCATGACAACCAATTTACAGTATGACAACCAATTTACAGCATGACAACCAATTTACAGTATGACAACCAATTTACAGTATGGCAACCAATTTACAGTATGACAACCAATTTACAGTATGGCAACCAATTTACAGTATGGCAACCAATTTACAGTATGACAACCAATTTACAGTATGGCAACCAATTTACAGTATGGCAACCAATTTACAGTATGGCAACCAATTTACAGTATGACAACCAATTTACAGTATGACAACCAATTTACAGTATGACAGCCAATTTACAGTATGGCAAACCAATTTACAGTATGACAACCAATTTACAGTATGGCAACCAATTTACAGTATGGCAACCAATTTACAGTATGGCAACCAATTTACAGTATGACAACCAATTTACAGTATGACAGCCAATTTACAGTATGGCAAACCAATTTACAGTATGGCAACCAATTTACAGTATGGCAGCCAATTTACAGTATGACAACCAATTTACAGTATGGCAACCAATTTACAGTATGGCAACCAATTTACAGTATGACAGCCAATTTACAGTATGGCAACCAATTTACAGTATGGCAACCAATTTACAGTATGGCAACCAGTTTACAGTATGGCAACCAATTTACGGTATGACAACCAATTTACAGTATGGCAACCAATTTACAGTATGGCAACCAGTTTACAGTATGGCAACCAATTTACAGTATGGCAACCAATTTACAGTATGACAACCAATTTACAGTATGACAGCCAATTTACAGCATGGCAACCAATTTACAGTATGACAGCCAATTTACAGTATGGCAACCAATTTACAGCATGACAACCAATTTACAGTATGACAACCAATTTACAGCATGACAGCCAATTTACAGTATGACAGCCAATTTACAGTATGAGGACCAATTTACAGTATGACAACCAATTTACAGTATGGCAACCAATTTACAGTATGACAACCAATTTACAGTATGGCAACCAATTTACAGCATGACAATCAATTTACAGTATGGCAACCAATTTACAGCATGACAACCAATTTACAGCATGACAACCAATTTACAGTATGACAACCAATTTACAGCATGACAACCAATTTACAGTATGACAACCAATTTACAGTATGGCAACCAATTTACAGTATGACAACCAATTTACAGTATGGCAACCAATTCACAGCATGACAACCAATTTACAGTATGACAACCAACTGTTACACCATATGACAACCAATTTACAGTATGGCAACCAATTCAGAGTATGACAAGCAATTACAGTATGACAACCAACGTCTTCAGTACAACCAGTTCCTCAGTCAAAAAAACATGGTAAAGTTGTTTCCAGAAATAATGATTAGGATGACACAGACTCTCTGCCTGTGTATGCTATATTTCCTTATTTTTTTAAATGTGTCTACCTCCATGCACAACTATGTCAGAACCACTACTAAACCAGTGTAAATAACATCTGGAGCCATGGGGAAATGGAAGCCATTTACCCATTGAGTTGAGAGTAGTCTACTGAACGGAAGTGGATTCCTGTATTCAAGGATGCCGGTCAATTTCATTCTGTTTACTGTACCGTTATCATTTATTTCGGGGAAAACAAGGACATTCATCCCACTCAGTCAGGATTCATCATATGATAGTATGAAATGTAAAATTGCGTATGATTTCAATAATGGCTCAGGGAAGGTAGTCATGAATAGTAGGATCATTATCAACCATACTGATCCATTTGATTCACTATCAGGTAAAATGAATGATAGTAGCACGTTATAAACACATATCCTCCAAACATATCCAAGGAACTATGTCATCCCCAAACTCATATCAGCGCGGCTCATATTGGAGGCTAAAATGATTATGAAACAACCACAGACAGTTACGGTAAACATTGAAAAGCACGAACGTACGAATGAAAGAAGTAGCAGGCAACAGAGCTCCGAAAATCGAATTGTACAAAAAAACAGGGACATCTGCGGCGCCACGACCTGTGTGGTTAACAACAATAACGGTATTTGTTTGTACTGGAACGCACAATTTACGCTAACAAAACAGACTGTCGTGTTTACACAGAAGCAATAGTAAAATATAACTGCAAAGTGAATCTGTTCATTTCATCCAGCCTGAGTATGCTAACGGGGTTTGAGCTACCGTTCATTCGTTACTGATGAGCGAACAGCCCTGCTGTCGCGAGCTTGTCAACTTAATTCCTCTTCTATGAATAAGCACGAGGTGATGTGATGTTTCTTACCTTATTCGTATCCCTCACTCCTGAACAAAGGAATTGTTGGACGGCCGACAGCGGTGAGTGTTTCTGTATTTCGGACAACGTGTGACGCTGAGGGGTGCCGTCCTCCTATGAAGGATTTGTCCGTGGTCCTGGATTCCCAATCTCGAGCTGACTTTTCTCCTGCCTGGTGCTGAAGTGGACAGCGCACTAAACAGCAGCAAAGCAGTGCAGTAAAAACACAGCGCTCCTCGCCATCATACTGCACAGCAACCTCTACCGGACGGGAGGGAACGTTGCATCCATGAACAATGCAAAGGATGCTGTCTGTCTGATAAAACAAATAGTCAACAAAAGCCTGGAAGGGTGATATTTGGCGTTAACGTTCGGAATGCGCCATCTAGCGTGGCCGTTGAGTATTCAGGCATAATCAGATTCATATCGAATAATTAGTGTGCATGTAAAAACCCACTCTGTCCTTGGTCTGTAGGAAACATATGGCTATTTGCATTCAAGACACTATGTAAAGATAGTACAGACAAGTTAAATAAACATAGATGAGTATTTAATTCACAGTTATAGTAGCCTACGTGGATTGAGAAGCGACCCGTTCAGTTGGCTCTGCCTACATATAATCGGATTCATTTTATTGGGACAACGGAGCACAGAAATGGTCATTTAAAAAATGATTTCAGTGCTATAAAAACAATCCGGAAAAGTCCATTATCGGAAGTAGGACTATCAATGCTTGATTTGGGTCTAAGCTATTCGGACACCTTACCGGCACTTCTAATGTTTGGGAAATTGCTTGCCAGCTGCTCCTCAGCGTCACACGTTGTCAGAAATACAGAAACACTCACCGCTGTTGACCGTCCAACAATTCCCTTATTCAGGAGTGAGGGATACCAAGTTATTTATAACAGACTAGTTAACTTCTTATTTACATTGACGGCCTACCCAGGCCAAACCCGGACAACACTGGGACAATTGTGCGCCGCCCACGGGGCTCCCAATCACGGCCCGATGTTATACAGCCTGGATTCGAACCAGGAACTGCAGTGACGCCTCTATGCACTGACCGCTGCACCACTCGGGAGCCCATTTAAAACAAAATAGCCTATCGCCTACCCAGATTCACACAACGAGGCGAAACAAGTTTATCAAAGCGGGATGAAGGCTGGATCTGCATTGCATAGTATTTGGAGAGTGGGCAATCATTTCCTGATTCTATTTTGTTCACGTTTATTTGCCGCTAGTCTGTGAATCTGTGCGTGACAGTACAAGTTGTTCTTTAATGTAAATAAGGCAAAGGAAAATACTTTATACCAACTATCAATTTCTTAGATCGTGTATTTTCAGGTAGAGATACTTAGCGAAGCAATTTCTTTCTATCCCTCTCCATCGTTCTCCTGTCTATTCTCTCCTTGTCTGTGTCCGCCCAACACAAACCGGACAAGCAGACATGCGATGGATTAGGGTCATTAGGGCGTTGTGGAATTTGTCATTTTTTTATTAGGATCCCCATTAGCTAACTCCGTAATGCTAGCTAATCGTCTTAGGGTCCAACAACAAATTAACAAGACATTACAAACCACCACAATCAAGACTTCAAAAACAAGTAGACAATACAGATAATTAAAATACCTGTCAGGAAACACATGTAACATTCAGTTGATACTTTCTATTTCCTGTCCAGTCATATGGTCTATCACATTAGATGTTCTTTCTATTTCCTGTCCAGTCATATGGTCTGTCACATTAGATGTTCTTTCTATTTCCTGTCCAGTCATATGGTCTGTCACATTAGATGTTCTTTCTATTTCCTGTCCAGTCATGTGGTCTGTCACATTAGATGTTCTTTCTATTTCCTGTCCAGTCATATGGTCTGTCACATTAGATGTTCTTTCTATTTCCTGTCCAGTCATATGGTCTGTCACATTAGATGTTCTTTCTATTTCCTGTCCAGTCATGTGGTCTGTCACATTAGATGTTCTTTCTATTTCCTGTCCAGTCATATGGTCTATCACATTAGATGTTCTTTCTGTTTCCTGTCCAGTCATATGGTCTATCACATTCGATGTTCTTTCTGTTTCCTGTCCAGTCATATGGTCTGTCACATTAGATGTGGGTGGGTTGATTCACTGTTGTGGTCAGCCTGTCTGGGTTGGCGCACCCCCCCCTTGGGTTGTACCGTGGCGGAGATCTTTGTGGGCTATACTCGGCCTTGTCTCAGGATGGTAAGTTGGTGGTTGAAGATATCCCTCTAGTGGTGTGGGGGCTGTGCTTTGGCAAAGTGGGTGGGGTTATATCCTTCCTGTTTGGCCCTGTCCGGGCTGTTTGGCCCTGTCTGGCGGTTTTCTAGAGCGTTGTGGAAGGGGATGGTGGATGGATGGAAGAGCCACGTGGGCTGGCGGTTTTCTAGAGCGTTGTGGAAGGGGATGGTTGATGGGTGGAAGAGCCACGTGGACTGGCGGTTTTCTAGAGCGTTGTGGAAGGGGATGGTGGAAGAGCCACGCTCTGGCGACAACGTTTACGTGTTCAATCCCAGTGCTAGGCAGTTTTTCTGTTTTAACTGTTAACACTTTCCCATCCTTTAACCATTAACCTTTCCCATCCTTTAACCCTTAACCTTTCCCATCCTTTAACCCTTAACCTTTCCCATCCTTTAACCCTTACCCAACATTTAACCCTTAAAACCCTATCCTAACCTTTAACCCTATCCCAAACTTTAACCCTTAACCCTATCCTAACCTTTAACCCTATCCCAAACTTTAACCCTTAACCCTATCCTAACCTTTAACCCTATCCCAAACTTTAACCCTTAAATCCCTATCCCAAACTTTAACCCTTAACCCTATCCTAACCTTTAACCCTATCCCAAACTTTAGCCATATCCCAACCTTGAACATTTAACCCTATCCCTAGTAGTTAGAGCGTTGGACTAGTACCCGAAAGGTTGCAAGTTCAAATCCCCGAGCTGACAAGGTACAAATCTGTCGTTCTGCCCCTGAACAGGCAGTTAACCCACTGTTCCTAGACCGTCATTGAAAATAAGAATTTGTTCTTAACTGACTTGCCTGGTTAAAGAAAGGTAAAATAAAAAAATTAAAAAACCTATCCCAACCTTTAATCCTATCCCAACCTTTAACCCTATTTTAAGCCTTTCCCAAACTTTAACCTTTAACGTAACCGCTCAGAATTAATTCCTAAACCTCTCCCTTGACCCTTCCTTAAATGTATTTTTTAAATTTAACTAGGCAAGTCAGTTAAGAACACATTTTTATTTACAATGATGGCCTCCCCGTCCAAACCCGGACAATGCTGGGCCAATTTTGCGCCGCCCGATGGGACTCCCAATCACGGCCTAATGTGATACAGCCTGGATTCCAACCAGGGTCTGTAGTGACGCCTCTTGCACTGAGATGCAGTACCTTAGACCGCTGGGCCACTCAGGAACTCTTAATGAGATGCGAAACCCCCAGCCCGACGCAAGTGTATTTTTGTTTTTACGGAGTTAGGTAACAAGTGTCTCAACTTAATCGTGTTGGGAAAAAAATGTCAAGAATGCTTACCTTTATACTTGGCTGAGAGCTCATCGTGGTAACGAGACTCGGCAGACTATCAAAGCCTAGCTTGATGTTGAAACGTCTCTTCTGCTCAGCAGAGATGTGAGTTATCCTCCTGGACTGTGTCTACAACAGACACACATGTCACAGATCAGGAACTGTGTGTTTATCTACTGTATTGTATAATATTAACTGTATGGTTCTCTGTAGTTCAATTAGTAGAACATGGTTCTCTGTAGTTCAGTTAGTAGAACATGATCCTCTGTAGTTCAGTTAGTAGAACATGGTTCTCTGTAGTTAAGTTAGTAGAACATGATCCTCTGTAGTTCAGTTAGTAGAACATGGTTCTCTGTAGTTCAGTTAGTAGAACATGGTTCTCTGTAGTTCAGTTAGTAGAACATGGTCATCTGTAGTTCAGTTAGTAGAACATGGTTCTCTGCAGTTCAGTTAGTAGAACATGGTCCTCTGTAGTTCAGTTAGTAGAACATGATCCTCTGTAGTTCAGTTAGTAGAACATGGTTCACTGTAGTTCAGTTAGTAGAACGTGGTTCTCTGTAGTTCAGTTAGTAGAACATGGTCCTCTGTAGCTCAGTTAGTAGAACATGGTTCTCTGTAGTTCAGTTAGTAGAACATGGTTCTCTGTAGTTCAGTTAATAGAACATGGTCCTCTGTAGTTCAGTTAGTAGAACATGGTTCACTGTAGTTCAGTTAGTACAACATGGTTCTCTGTAGTTCAGTTAGTAGAACATGGTCCTCTGTCGCTCAGTTAGTAGAACATGGTTCTCTGTAGTTCAGTTAGTAGAACATGGTTCTCTGTAGTTCAGTTAATAGAACATGGTCCTCTGTAGTTCAGTTAGTAGAACATGGTTCTCTGTAGTTCAGTTAGTAGAACATGGTTCTCTGTAGTTCAGTTAGTAGAACATGGTCCTCTGTAGTTCAAATAGTAGAACATGGTCCTCTGTAGTTCAGTTAGTAGAACATGGTCCTCTGTAGTTCAGATAGTAGAACATGGTCCTCTGTAGTTCAGTTAGTAGAACATGGTTCTCTGTAGTTCAGTTAGTAGAACATGGTTTTCTGTAGTTCAGTTAGTAGAACATGGTCCTCTGTAGTTCAAATAGTAGAACATGGTCCTCTGTAGTTCAGTTAGTAGAACATGGTTCTCTGTAGTTCAGTTAGTAGAACATGGTTTTCTGTAGTTCAGTTAATAGAACATGGAACATGGTCCTCTGTAGTTCAGTTAGTAGAACATGGTTCTCTGTAGTTCAGTTAGTAGAACATGGTTCTCTGTAGTTCAGTTAGTAGAACATGGTTCTCTGTAGTTCAGTTAGTAGAACATGGTCCTCTGTAGTTCAGTTAGTAGAACATGGTCCTCTGTAGTTCAGTTAGTAGAACATGGTCCTCTGTAGTTCAGTTAGTAGAACATGGTTCTCTGTAGTTCAGTTAGTAGAACATGGTCCTCTGTTGTTCAGTTAGTAGAACATGGTCCTCTGCAGTTCAGTTAGTAGAACATGGTTCTCTGTAGTTCAGTTAGTAGAACATGGTCCTCTGTTGTTCAATTAGTAGAACATGGTTCTCTGTAGTTCAGTTAGTAGAACATGGTCCTCTGTAGTTCAGTTAGTAGAACATGGTTCTCTGTAGTTCAGTTAGTAGAACATGGTCCTCTGTAGTTCAGTTACTAGAACATGGTCCTCTGTAGTTCAGTTAGTAGAACATGGTCCTCTGTAGTTTAGTTAGTAGAACATGGTCCTCTGTAGTTCAGTTAGTAGAACATGGTCCTCTGTAGTTCAGTTAGTAGAACATGGTCCTCTGTTGTTCAATTAGTAGAACATGGTTCTCTGTAGTTCAGTTAGTAGAACATGGTCCTCTGTAGTTCAGTTAGTAGAACATGGTTCTCTGTAGTTCAGTTAGTAGAACATGGTCCTCTGTTGTTCAATTAGTAGAACATGGTCCTCTGTAGTTCAGTTACTAGAACATGGTCCTCTGTAGTTCAGTTAGTAGAACATGGTCCTCTGCAGTTCAGTTAGTAGAACATGGTCCTCTGTAGTTCAGTTACTAGAACATGGTCCTCTGTAGTTCAGTTAGTAGAACATGGTTCTCTGTAGTTCAGTTAGTAGAACATGGTCCTCTGTAGTTCAGTTAGTAGAACATGGTCCTCTGTTGTTCAATTAGTAGAACATGGTTCTCTGTAGTTCAGTTAGTAGAACATGGTCCTCTGTAGTTCAGTTAGTAGAACATGGTTCTCTGTAGTTCAGTTAGTAGAACATGGTCCTCTGTAGTTCAGTTACTAGAACATGGTCCTCTGTAGTTCAGTTAGTAGAACATGGTCCTCTGTAGTTCAGTTAGTAGAACATGGTTCTCTGTAGTTCAGTTAGTAGAACATGGTCCTCTGTTGTTCAATTAGTAGAACATGGTTCTCTGTAGTTCAGTTAGTAGAACATGGTCCTCTGTAGTTCAGTTAGTAGAACATGGTTCTCTGTAGTTCAGTTAGTAGAACATGGTCCTCTGTAGTTCAGTTACTAGAACATGGTCCTCTGTTGTTCAGTTAGTAGAACATGGTCCTCTGTTGTTCAATTAGTAGAACATGGTTCTCTGTAGTTCAGTTAGTAGAACATGGTCCTCTGTAGCTCAGTTAGTAGAACATGGTCCTCTGTAGTTCAGTTAGTAGAACATGGTCCTCTGTAGTTCAGTTACTAGAACATGGTCCTCTGTAGTTCAGTTAGTAGAACATGGTTCTCTGTAGTTCAGTTAGTAGAACATGGTTCTCTGTAGTTCAGTTAGTAGAACATGGTCCTCTGTAGTTCAGTTAGTAGAACATGGTTCTCTGTTTTTTTTTTTTCTTCTTTTTTGCAATTGATGAATCTCTTATTCGATGCATTTCTATGGGCTGTAGTAATACATAGGGGGTGGCAGGGTAGCCTAGTGGTTAGAGTGTAGAGGAGGCAGGGTAGCCTAGTGGTTAGAGTGTAGAGGAGGCAGGTAGCCTAGTGGTTAGAGTGTAGAGGTGGCAGGGTAGCCTAGTGGTTAGAGTGTAGAGGAGGTAGGTAGCCTAGTGGTTAGAGAACAATCCGAAATTCCCTTTTTGATACTGTGGCAAAGCTGACTAAAAAGTAGCATTCCCAAGAGAGGATGACTTTCACTTTAGCAGTGATAAATTCATGAACTTCTTTGAGGAAAAGATTATGATTATTAGAAAGCAAATTACGGACTCCTCTTTAAACCTGCGTATTCCTCCAAACCTCAGTTGTCCTGAGTCTGCACAACTCTGCCAGGACCTAGGATCAAGAGAGACGCTCAAGTGTTTTAGTACTATATCTCTTGACACAATGATGAAAATAATCATGGCCTCTAAACCTTCAAGCTGTATACTGGACCCTATTCCAACTAAACTACTGAAAGAGCTGCTTCCTGTGCTTGGCCCTCCTATGTTGAACATAATAAACGGCTCTCTATCCACTGGATGTGTACCAAACTCACTAAAAGTGGCAGTAATAAAGCCTCTCTTGAAAAAGCCAAACCTTGACCCAGAAAATATAAAAACTATCGGCCTATATCGAATCTTCCATTCCTCTCAAAGATTTTAGAGAAGGCTGTTGCGCAGCAACTCACTGCCTTCCTGAAGACAAACAATGTATACGAAATGCTTCAGTCTGGTTTTAGACCCCATCATAGCACTGAGACGGCACTTGTGAAGGTGGTAAATGACATTTTAATGGCATCGGACCGAGGCTCTGCATCTGTCCTCGTGCTCCTAGACCTTAGTGCTGCTTTTGATACCATCGATCACCACATTCTTTTGGAGAGATTGGAAACCCAAATTGGTCTACACGGACAAGTTCTGGCCTGGTTTAGATCTTATCTGTCGGAAAGATATCAGTTTGTCTCTGTGAATGGTTTGTCCTCTGACAAATCAACTGTACATTTCGGTGTTCCTCAAGGTTCTGTTTTAGGACCACTATTGTTTTCACTATATATTTTACCTCTTGGGGATGTTATTCGAAAACATAATGTAAACTTTCACTGCTATGCGGATGACACACAGCTGTACATTTCAATGAAACATGGTGAAGCCCCAAAATTGCCCTCGCTAGAAGCATGTGTTTCAGACATAAGGAAGTGGATGGCTGCAAACTTTCTACTATTAAACTCGGACAAAACAGAGATGCTTGTTCTAGGTCCCAAGAAACAAAGAGATCTTCTGTTGAATCTGACAATTAATCTTAATGGTTGTACAGTCGTCTCAAATAAAACTGTGAAGGACCTCGGCGTTACTCTGGACCCTGATCTCTCTTTTGAAGAACATATCAAGACCATTTCGAGGACAGCTTTTTTCCATCTACGTAACATTGCAAAAATCAGAAACTTTCTGTCCAAAAAATGATGCAGAAAAATTAATCCATGCTTTTGTCACTTCTAGGTTAGACTACTGCAATGCTCTATTTTCCGGCTACCCGGATAAAGCACTAAATAAACTTCAGTTAGTGCTAAATACGGCTGCTAGAATCCTGACTAGAACCAAAAAATTTGATCATATTACTCCAGTGCTAGCCTCTACACTGGCTTCCTGTCAAAGCAAGGGCTGATTTCAAGGTTTTACTGCTAACCTACAAAGCATTACATGGGCTTGCTCCTACCTACCTCTCTGATTTGGTCCTGCCGTACATACCTACACGTACGCTACGGTCACAAGACGCAGGCCTCCTAATTGTCCCTAGAATTTCTAAGCAAACAGCTGGAGGCAGGGCTTTCTCCTATAGAGCTCCATTTTTATGGAACGGTCTGCCTACCCATGTCAGAGACGCAAACTCGGTCTCAACCTTTAAGTCTTTACTGAAGACTCATCTCTTCAGTGGGTCATATGATTGAGTGTAGTCTGGCCCAGGAGTGGGAAGGTGAACGGAAAGGCTCTGGAGCAACGAACCGCCCTTGCTGTCTCTGCCTGGCCGGTTCCCCTCTTTCCACTGGGATTCTCTGCCTCTAACCCTGTTACGGGGGCTGAGTCACTGGCTTGCTGGGGCTCTCTCGTGCCGTCCCTGGGGGGGGGTGCGTCACCTGGGTGGGTTGATTCACTGTTGTGGTCGGCCTGGCTGGGTTGCCCCCCCCCCCTTGGGTTGTACCGTGGCGGAGATCTTTGTGGGCTATACTCGGCCTTGTCTCAGGATGGTAAGTTGGTGGTTGAAGATATCCCTCTAGTGGTGTGGGGGATGTGCTTTGGCAAAGTGGGTGGGGTTATATCCTTCCTGTTTGGCCCTGTCCGGGGGTGTCCTCGGATGGGGCCACAGTGTCTCCTGACCCCTCCTGTCTCAGCCTCCAGTATTTATGCTGCAGTAGTTTATGTGTCGGGGGCTAGGGTCAGTTTGTTATATCTGGAGTACTTCTCCTGTCCTATTCGGTGTCCTGTGTGAATCTAAGTGTGCGTTCTCTAATTCTCTCCTTCTCTCTTTCTTTCTCTCTCTCGGAGGACCTGAGCCCTAGGACCATGTCCCAGGACTACCTGACATGAGGACTCCTTGCTGTCCCCAGTCCACCTGGCCATGCTCCTGCTCCAGTTTCAACTGACCTGAGCCCTAGGACCGTGCCCCAGGACTACCTGACATGAAGGCTCCTTGCTGTCCCCAGTCCACCTGACTGTGCTGCTGCTCCAGTTTCAACTGTTCTGCCTTATTATTATTCGACCATGCTGGTCATTTATGAACATTTGAACATCTTGGTCATGTTCTGTTATAATCTCTACCCGGCACAGCCAGAAGAGGACTGGCCACCCCACATAGCCCGGTTCCTCTCTAGGTTTCTTCCTAGGTTTTGGCCTTTCTAGGGAGTTTTTCCTAGCCACCGTGCTTTTACACCTGCATTGTTTGCTGTTTGGGGTTTTAGGCTGGGTTTCTGTACAGCACTTTGAGATATCAGCTGATGTACGAAGGGCTATATAAATAAATTTGATTTGATTTGATTTGAGTGTAGAGGAGGCAGGTAGCCTAGTGGTTAGAGTGTAGAGGAGGTAGGTAGCCTAGTGGTTAGAGTGTAGAAGAGGTAGGTAGCCTAGTGGTTAGAGTGTAGAGGAGGTAGGTAGCCTAGTGGTTAGAGTGTAGAGGAGGCAGGTAGCCTAGTGGTTAGAGTGTAGAGGAGGCAGGGTAGCCTAGTGGTTAGAGTGTAGAGGAGGCAGATAGCCTAGTGGTTAGAGTGTAGAGGTGGCAGGGTAGCCTAGTGGTTAGAGTGTAGAGGAGGTAGGTAGCCTAGTGGTTAGAGTGTAGAGGAGACAGGTAGCCTAGTGGTTAGAGTGTAGAGGAGGTAGGTAGCCTAGTGGTTAGAGTGTAGAAGAGGTAGGTAGCCTAGTGGTTAGAGTGTAGAGGAGGCAGGGTAGCCTAGTGGTTAGAGTGTAGAGGAGGTAGGTAGCCTAGTGGTTAGAGTGTAGAGGAGGTAGGTAGCCTAGTGGTTAGAGTGTAGAGGAGGTAGGTAGCCTAGTGGTTAGAGTGTAGAGGAGGTAGGTAGCCTAGTGGTTAGAGTGTAGAGGAGGTAGGTAGCCTAGTGGTTAGAGTGTAGAGGAGGCAGGGTAGCCTAGTGGTTAGAGTGTAGAGGAGGTAGGTAGCCTAGTGGTTAGAGTGTAGAGGAGGTAGGTAGCCTAGTGGTTAGAGTGTAGAGGAGGCAGGTAGCCTAGTGGTTAGAGTGTAGAGGAGGTAGGTAGCCTAGTGGTTAGAGTGTAGAGGAGGTAGGTAGCCTAGTGGTTAGAGTGTAGAGGAGGTAGGTAGCCTAGTGGTTAGAGCGTTGGACTAGTAACCGTAATGGTTGAGTAAGGTTGCGAGTTCAAACCCCCGAGCTGACAAGGTACAAATCTGTCTTTCTGCCCCTGAACAGGCAGTTAACCCACTGTTCCTAGGCCGTCATTGAAAATAAGAATATGTTCTTAACTGACTTGCCTAGTTAAATAAAAGGTAAAATAAATCAAATACATGCCTAATTCAATATTCTATCAAATAATTGTGTAATATTCAATGTCAAATAACTAAATGATACATGGTATGACTGTCTTAAAACAATTCCATAGTATTAATAATAATAATAATTTATCCCCTTACACTGTGTATAAGACAGTAGTTTTGGAATTGTTAGTTAGATTACTTGTTGGTTATCACTGCATTGTCAGAACTAGAAGCACAAGCATTTCGCTACACTTGCATTAACATCTGCTAACCATGTGTATGTGACAAATAAACATTTATTTGATTTGATTTGAACAGCGCCCCCTCTGCCTCAGTACGTGTAGCCCATGTATCTGATGCTGTCTGGAACAAAAGAGTATGACATATTGCCGCTGTAGCGTTTGATTGATGCCAGTAAGCATTTGGCCTCCCTTGCTAAAAAAAAAAAAAAAATCTAAAATAATTAGCCAATTAGCATTGAGCTGAGCTTTGTTGTTCCTGGTGCAGCAGTTTGGAATTGGCTTCACACCAATCGAATCACATCCTGATGCAAAACATCATCATTGTCAGACAAACGTGTTTGTTTCTGGACTGCTTGTGTTGATGTCCTGCAGAAGGTAGCGTGCTAAATCTGCCCTTTCCTAAACCATGGATGGTGATGTGGATTTGGACTTGTGGTTCTGACTCAATTCTCTGTACAGGACCTTGATTATGACAGAGTTTCTGATCTAACCATAAATTAACATGTTTTGCCACTGGCCTGAGATGATTGAAGTTCAATATGTAAGCTAGTAGTCTCATGTTAACTAGCTCTCTAACTTAACTGGTTCATTGTTGCCCATGTGAGGAAGTTAGGCTAGCAAGCATTTTAGCTCGGTAGCCTATGAAAACAAAGAACGTAAAGAGTACTGCATGACAGAGTCGTAGATCGTTTTGCCAACATGAAAGAGAGGAGGATGGCATTGGCATTCAACTAGTCTACATGTAGACCGAGTCAATTATTCTGTTTCACGCTCACACAAGCACTAACACACAGAGAGGCAGAAAATCAGTAGCCATGGACACCTGCTTGATATTTAGCAATATTGATTCGACTACATTTTTTAAATGATCTTTAAGTTTGTTTTCAGAAAGCACAATGTTCAGGGCCATACAACAACAACACAGGCCCAGGGGGAATACCTGACTCAACAACATAGACAGAATACCTGACTCAACAACATAGACAGAATACCTGACTCAACAACATAGACAGAATACCTGACTCAACAACATAGACAGAATACCTGACTCAACAACATAGGCCCAGGGGAATACCTGACTCAACAACATAGACAGAATACCTGACTCAACAACATAGACAGAATACCTGACTCAACAACATAGGCCCAGGGAATACCTGACTCAACAACATAGACAGAATACCTGACTCAACAACATAGACAGAATACCTGACTCAACAACATAGGCCCAGGGGAATACCTGACTCAACAACATAGACAGAATACCTGACTCAACAACATAGACAGAATAACTGACTCAACAACATAGGTCCAGGGGAATACCTGACTCAACAACATAGACAGAATAACTGACTCAACAACATAGGTCCAGGGGAATACCTGACTCAACAACATAGACAGAATACCTGACTCAACAACATAGGCCCAGGGGAATACCTGACTCAACAACATAGACAGAATACCTGACTCAACAACACAGACCCAGAGGAATACCTGACTCAACAACATAGACTCAGGGGATACCTGACTCAACAACATAGACTCAGGGGAATACCTGACTCAACAACATAGACCCAGGGTAATACCTGACTCAACAACATAGACCCAGGGAATACCTGACTCAACAACACAGGCCCAGGGGAATACCTGACTCAACAACACAGGCCCAGGGAATACCTGACTCAACAACACAGACTCAGGGAATACCTGACTCAACAACACAGACCCAGGGGAATACCTGACTCAACAACATAGACAGAATACCTGACTCAACAACATAGACCCAGGGTAATACCTGACTCAACAACATAGACCCAGGGAATGCCTGACTCAACAACACAGGCCCAGGGAATACCTGACTCAACAACACAGGCCCAGGGGAATACCTGACTCAACAACACAGACTCAGGGGAATACCTGACTCAACAACACAGACCCAGGGGAATACCTGACTCAACAACATAGACAGAATACCTGACTCAACAACATAGACAGAATACCTGACTCAACAACATAGACTCAGGGAATACCTGACTCAACAACACAGACCCAGGGTAATAACTGACTCAACAACACAGACCCAGGGTAATACCTGACTCAACAACACAGACCCAGGGGAATACCTGACTCAACAACACAGACCCAGGGAATACCTGACTCAACAACACAGACCCAGGGAATACCTGACTCAACAACATAGACAGAATACCTGACTCAACAACACAGACCCAGGGTAATACCTGACTCAACAACGCAGACCCAGGGGAATACCTGACTCAACAACACAGACCTAGGGGAATACCTGACTCAACAACATAGACAGAATACCTGACTCAACAACACAGACTCAGGGAATACCTGACTCAACAACATAGACAGAATACCTGACTCAACAACACAGACCCAGGGTAATACCTGACTCAAATCAAATCAAATCAAATGTTATTTGTCACATACACATGGTTAGCAGATGTTAATGCGAGTGTAGCGAAATGCTTGTGCTTCTAGTTCCGACAATGCAGTGATAACCAACAAGTAATCTAACTAACAATTCCAAAACTACTGTCTTATACACAGTGTAAGGGGATAATGAATATGTACATAAGGATATATGAATGAGTGATGGTACAGAGCAGCATACAGTAGATGGTATTGAGTACAGTATATACATATGAGATGAGTATGTAGACAAAGTAAACAAAGTGGCAAAGTTAAAGTGGCTAGTGATACATGTATTACATAAGGATGCAGTCGATGATATAGAGTGCAGTATATACGTATGCATATGAGATGAATAATGTAGGGTAAGTAACATTATATAAGGTAGCATTGTTTAAAGTGGCTAGTGATATATTTACATAATTTCCCATCAATTCCCATTATTAAAGTGGCTGGAGTTGGGTCAGTGTCAATGACAGTGTGTTGGCAGCAGCCACTCAATGTTAGTGGTGGCTGTTTAACAGTCTGATGGCCTTGAGATAGAAGCTGTTTTTCAGTCTCTCGGTCCCAGCTTTGATGCACCTGTACTGACCTCGCCTTCTGGATGATGGGTGAACAGGCAGTGGCTCGGGTGGTTGATGTCCTTGATCTTTATGGCCTTCCTGTAACATCGGGTGGTGTAGGTGTCCTGGAGGGCAGGTAGTTTGCCCCCGGTGATGCGTTGTGCAGACCTCACTACCCTCTGGAGAGCCTTACGGTTGAGGGCGGAGCAGTTGCCGTACCAGGCGGTGATACAGCCCGCCAGGATGCTCTCGATTGTGCATCTGTAGAAGTTTGTGAGTGCTTTTGGTGACAAGCCAAATTTCTTCAGCCTCCTGAGGTTGAAGAGGCGCTGCTGCGCCTTCTTCACGACGCTGTCAGTGTGAGTGGACCAATTCAGTTTGTCTGTGATGTGTATGCCGAGGAACTTAAAACTTGCTACCCTCTCCACTACTGTTCCATCGATGTGGATAGGGGGGTGTTCCCTCTGCTGTTTCCTGAAGTCCACAATCATCTCCTTAGTTTTGTTGACGTTGAGTGTGAGGTTATTTTCCTGACACCACACTCCGAGGGCCCTCACCTCCTCTCTGTAGGCTGTCTCGTCGTTGTTGGTAATCAAGCCTACCACTGTTGTGTCGTCCGCAAACTTGATGATTGAGTTGGAGCGTGCGTGGCCACGCAGTCGTGGGTGAACAGGGAGTACAGGAGAGGGCTCAGAACGCACCCTTGTGGGGCCCCCGTGTTGAGGATCAGCGGGGAGGAGATGTTGTTGCCTACCCTCACCACCTGTGGGCGGCCCGTCAGGAAGTCCAGTACCCAGTTGCACAGGGCGGGGTCGAGACCCAGGGTCTCGAGCTTGATGACGAGCTTGGAGGGTACTATGGTATTGAATGCCGAGCTGTAGTCGATGAACAGCATTCTCACATAGGTATTCCTCTTGTCCAGGTGGGTTAGGGCAGTGTGCAGTGTGGTTGAGATTGCGTCGTCTGTGGACCTATTTGGGCGGTAAGCAAATTGGAGTGGGTCTAGGGTGTCAGGTAGGGTGGAGGTGATATGGTCCTTGACTAGTCTCTCAAAGCACTTCATGATGACGGAAGTGAGTGCTACGGGCGGTAGTCGTTCAGCTCAGTTACCTTAGCTTTCTTGGGAACAGGAACAATGGTGGCCCTCTTGAAGCATGTGGGAACAGCAGACTGGTATAGGGATTGATTGAATATGTCCGTAAACACACCGGCCAGCTGGTCTGCGCATGCTCTGAGGGCGCGGCTGGGGATGCCGTCTGGGCCTGCAGCCTTGCGAGGGTTAACACGTTTAAATGTCTTACTCACCTCGGCTGCAGTGAAGGAGAGACCGCATGTTTTCGTTGCAGGCCGTGTCAGTGGCACTGTATTGTCCTCAAAGCGGGCAAAAAGTTATTTAGTCTGCCTGGGAGCAAGACATCCTGGTCGGTGACTGGGCTGGGTTTCTTCTTGTAGTCCGTGATTGACTGTAGACCCTGCCACATGCCTCTTGTGTCTGAGCCGTTGAATTGAGATTCTACTTTGTCTCTGTACTGACGCTTCGCTTGTTTAATAGCCTTGCGGAGGGAATAGCTGCATTGTTTATATTCGGTCATGTTTCCGGTCACCTTGCCCTGATTAAAAGCAGTGGTTCGCGCTTTCAGTTTCACGCGAATGCTGCCATCAATCCACGGTTTCTGGTTAGGGAATGTTTTTATCGTTGCTATGGGAACGACATCTTCAACGCACGTTCTAATGAACTCGCACACCGAATCAGCGTATTCGTCAATATTTTTATCTGACGCAATACGAAACATGTCCCAGTCCACGTGATGGAAGCAGTCTTGGAGTGTGGAGTCAGCTTGGTCGGACCAGCGTTGGACAGACCTCAGCGTGGGAGCCTCTTTTTTAAGTTTCTGTCTGTAGGCAGGGATCAACAAAATGGAGTCGTGGTCAGTTTTTCCGAAAGGGGGCGGGGCAGGGCCTTATATGCGTCGCGGAAGTTAGAGTAACAATGATCCAAGGTTTTACCACCCCTGGTTGCGCAATCGATATGCTGATAAAATTTAGGGAGTCTTGTTTTCATATTAGCTTTGTTAAAATCCCCAGCTACAATGAATGCAGGCTCCGGATAAATGGTTTCCAGTTTGCAAAGAGTTAAATAAAGTTTGTTCAGAGCCATCGATGTGTCTGCTTGGGGGGGATATATACGGCTGTGATTATAATCGAGGAGAATTCTCTTGGTAGATAATGCGGTCTACATTTGATTGTGAGGAATTCTAAATCAGGTGAACAGAAGGATTTGAGTTCCTGTATGTTTCTTTCATCACACCATGTCTCGTTAGTCATGAGGCATACGCCCCGCCACTCTTCTTACCAGAAAGATGTTTGTTTCTGTCGGCGCGATGCGTGGAGAAACCTGTTGGCTGCACCGCCCCGGATAGCGTCTTCCCAGTGAGCCATGTTTCGGTGAAGCAGAGGACGTTACAGTCTCTGATGTCCCTCTGGAATGCTACCCTTGCTCGGATTTCATCAACCTTGTTGTCAAGAGACTGGACATTGGCAAGAAGAATGCTAGGTAGTGGTGCGCGATGTGCCCGTGTCCTGAGTCTGACCAGAAGACCGCTACGTTTCCCTCTTTTACGAAGTCGTTTTTTTGGGGGGTCGCTGCATGCGATCCATTCCGTTGACCTGTTTGTAAGGCAGAACACAGCATCCGCGTCGCGGAAAACATATTCTTGGTCGTACTGATGGTGAGTTGACGCTGATCTTATATTCAGTAGTTCTTCTCGACTGTATGTAATGAAACCTAAGATGACCTGGGGTACTAATGTAAGAAATAACACGTAAAAAAAAACAAAAAACTGCATAGTTTCCTAGGAACGCGAAGTGAGGCGGCCATCTCTGTCGGCGCCGGAAGTGAACACTCAACAACACAGACCCAGGGTAATACCTGACTCAACAACACAGACCCAGGGAATACCTGACTCAACAACACAGACCCAGGGGAATACCTGACTCAACAACATAGACAGAATACCTGACTCAACAACACAGACTCAGGGGAATACCTGACTCAACAACATAGACTCAGGGAATATATATAGAATACCTGACTCAACAACATAGACTCAGGGGAATACCTGACTCAACAACACAGACCCAGGGTAATACCTGACTCAACAACATAGACTCAGGGGAATACCTGACTCAACAACACAGGCCCAAGGGAATACCTGACTCAACAACACAGGCCCAGGGGAATACCTGACTCAACAACTCAGACCCAGGGGAATACCTGACTCAACAACATAGACAGAATACCTGACTCAACAACATAGACTCAGGGAATACCTGACTCAACAACACAGACCCAGGGTAATACCTGACTCAACAACACAGACCCAGGGGAATACCTGACTCAACAACATAGACTCAGGGGAATACCTGACTCAACAACACAGGCCCATGGGAATACCTGACTCAACAACACAGACCCAGGGAATACCTGACTCAACAACATAGACATAATACCTGACTCAACGACATAGACTCAGGGGAATACCTGACTCAACAACACAGACCCAGGGAATACCTGACTCAACAACATAGACTCAGGGGAATACCTGACTCAACAACACAGGCCCAGGGAATACCTGACTCAACAACACAGACCCAGGGGAATACCTGACTCAACAACATAGACATAATACCTGACTCAACGACATAGACTGAAGATGCATGTAATGCTTACCTGGCTACTGTGATACAGTACATGGTATTCATCTATTCTAGTAACTTTAACGCTCTTCAACTGAGAACATAAGCCTAATCAACAGTAAATACACTGATAAAGAATAATTTATTGTTTCTCTTCCTTAGAATTTAACATCCGTCTACCGGCAAAACATCCATGGACCAGCACCCCCATCAACCCCGTACACATTATAATAACTGTATCTGTCCCCTGTGTCGAGCATTCTATGTCTTTAGCAGGAATCATCAACATCATCATTTATGTAAGGCGTTGATAAGTTTATCTTCCATGACACCTGTGCTGCGATATGTGCACAGCTCCGTGTTGCATTTGGATTTTTACTCTTAACGTTGCACGGAGAGTCGAGAGTATTACAGCCAAATTCACAAGATGTGAGGTGAATGTACCTGGGATATCCATGACGTGGTCCAGATTGGGCTGCAGTGAGGTGATTGTACCTAGGATATCCATGAAGTGGTCCAGATTGGGCTGCAGTGAGGTGATTGTACCTGGGATATCCATGAAGCCGTCCAGATTGGGCTGCAGTGAGGGGAGACCTGGCTGGATCTTGTCAACGTTGCTGGTATACACTGAGGAGGGAAAACACAAATATTACATACAGAGAGAGAGAGAGAGAGAGAGAGAGAGAGAGAGAGAGAGAGAGAGAGAGAGAGAGAGAGAGGAGAGGGAGGGGGAGATAGAGGTTGGGGGAGAGAGAGAGAGAAGAGAGAGGGAGAGAGAGGGGGAGAGAGAGAGAGAAGAGAGAGGGAGAGAGAGGGGGAGACAGAGGTTGGGGGAGAGAGAGAGAGAAGAGAGAGAGAGATGGGTGTGTGCCTCTGTCTACATTTTCAGCCTCATTTATTCATTTGAAGTTCCTTATTTGTAGGGCGGTGTCTTTCCTGCATTATTCTCACATGATCATAGGTTGGATAAATAGCAAGTGGAGTTTTCTGTTATTTATGTCACTAAAGAATTTTCACTTTCGTAAGGATTCAGTTACATATCATAGACAGTGTATTGAGAGGGACTATGCATAGCTTCCATCAGAGCATGGCGCTTGTAACGCCAGGGTAGTGGGTTCGATCCCCGGGACCACCCATACGTAGAATGTATGCACACATGACTGTAAGTCGCTTTGGATAAAAGCGTCTGCTAAATGGCATATATTATTATATTATTATATTAGTGTTGTGGCCCTCGTTGGCCCAGGGCCAAGGCATCTGTAGACAGTTAGTTCCTTTAAGTATACTAGACTAGGTAGGTAGATAGGTCGTTTACCTGTCCACAGGTAAATACAGTGGACCATGTGGTGTGGTAGTTGCACAAATAGGTTAATTTGGATCACTTAGGAATGAGAGATAATTTCTGTCAGATATAAGTGTACTGAAATAAATTGCCTAGGAATTGAATTTGATGTACAGTACAGATAACCTATGGGGAGAGTTAATGTTAACTATGTTAATGTTAACACTGTTGTGTCGGTCATTGGCTCCAGGGCAGGGCTTCTGGGTCATGGTGAACAGGGTGTCAGAAATGTCGGACAGGAAGCAGCCCAGGTCAAACATGTGGTGTGGTACTCACTGTTGTGTCGGTCCTTGGCTCCAGGGCAGGGCTTCTGGGTCATGGTGAACAGGGTGTCAGAGATGTCGGACAGGAAGCAGCCCAGGTCAAACATGTGGACCTCCTCTCGCATGAGCTCAGGCTCCTGGCACTTCAGACTGGACCATTTCTCCACCTCCGCTCTGCAGATCCTGGGGACAGATGGGAGGGGACGACATGAAGTCTATGTTCTAATACTCAAAAAATGAATCCTTAGTTCCTCTCTTCCTTGAAAAATCACTGATCTAAACAAAAAATCTCCATCTCAATTCATCTTCCTGCAATTCCTCCCATACTGTTGTCCCTCCCTTCTTCTCAAAAACCTTTGAAGAAGATCAGAGGGGAGGGACCTTGGACCTTCCCCTCCAATAGAGTTGATAAGGAGGCGGGGAGAGAAGATGCAAGGAATTGAGGAGAGATTAGTTGAGACAAGACACAACTCAAAGCTGGGGGAAAAAAACAGATCCTCCCACTAGAGGGCACTAACAACAAGACAACAGGATGAGACGAGGAGAGAAAAAGAAGAAGAACGTCACATGAGAATATATAGTAAGTCCAATAGAAAGTCACTGGCAGCTTGCCATGTGATTGCAACTGCTATACAAATATGAAACAATATTTAATTGTCCAATTCTCTAAATTCTAAGAAAATGTCAAATGTGAATAAGAAAACAGCAAAGGAATGTTACACAGTCCTCATCTGGCCACTAAATGTGCTCAACTCAAGATAAACACAACTGAAAAATAACAGAACTTCACTTACCTCCCTCATCATGTTCAATAATTCCCCAATTCAGCTATTCAGACACAATACTTGGAAACGCAAAGGTTTTCCTTCATCAAATCCCCTCAAGCTCATCCAATAATCTTCATATTTACGATCACTCACACAGCTTATGTAGATCCAGATCCAGTCTCTAACTTTTCTTTTTAAGGTTATGGTTAAGCATAAGGTTAGCAGTGTAGTTAAACCATGACATTTGGGGAACAGCCTTGCTCAAGGGTAGAACGACAGATTTTTACCTTGTCAGGTCAGGGATTCACTCTAGCAACTTTTAGGTTACTGGCCCAACACTCTAACCAAGCTGCTTTGAAAAATTATGTTCATTAGCTACGTTGATTTATTTTATATTTAACCTCAATTTAACTAGACAAGTCAGTTAAGAACAAATGATTACTTACAATGATGGCTCACCCCGGCCAAACCCTAACCCGGACAACGCTGGGCCAATTGTGTGCCGATTGGGACTCCCTATCACATACAGTGCCTTTGTAAATGATTCAGACACCTTTACTTTTTCTACATTTTCTTGTGTTACAGCCTTATTCTGAAATGGATTCAATTATTTTTTCCCTCATCAATCTACACACAACACCTCATAATGACATCACAACACCACATAATGACAACACAATACCTCATAATGACATCACAACACCTCATAATGACATCACAACACCACATAATGACATCACAATACCCCATAATGACAACACAATACCTCATAATGACATCACAATACCTCATAATGACATCACAACACCTCATAATGACATCACAATACCTCATAATGACAACACAATACCTCATAATGACATCACAATACCTCATAATGACAACACAATACCTCATAATGACATCACAATACCTCATAATGACAACACAATACCTCATAATGACATCACAATACCTCATAATGACAACACAATACCTCATAATGACATCACAATACCTCATAATGACAACACAATACCTCATAATGACATCACAACACCTCATAATGACATCACAACACCACATAATGACATCACAACACCTCATAATGACATCACAACACCACATAATGACAACACAATACCTCATAATGACTTCACAACACCTCATAATGACATCACAACACCACATAATGACATCACAATACCCCATAATGACATCACAATACCCCATAATGACATCACAACACCACATAATGACATCACAATACCTCATAATGACTTCACAACACCACATAATGACATCACAATACCCCATAATGACATCACAATACCTCATAATGACTTCACAACACCACATAATGACATCACAATACCTCATAATGACATCACAACACCACATAATGACATCACAATACCCCATAATGACATCACAATACCCCATAATGACATCACAACACCACATAATGACATCACAATACCTCATAATGACTTCACAACACCACATAATGACATCACAATACCTCATAATGACATCACAACACCACATAATGACATCACAATACCCCATAATGACATCACAATACCCCATAATGACATCACAACACCACATAATGACATCACAATACCCCATAATGACATCACAACACCACATAATGACATCACAACACCACATAATGACATCACAATACCCCATAATGACATCACAACACCACATAATGACATCACAATACCCCATAATGACATCACAACACCACATAATGACAACACAATACCCCATAATGACATCACAATACCCCATAATGACAACACAATACCCCATAATGACATCACAACACCACATAATGACAACACAATACCCCATAATGACATCACAACACCGCATAATGACATCACAACACCACATAATGACATCACAACACCACATAATGACAACACAATACCCCATAATGACATCACAATACCCCATAATGACAACACAATACCCCATAATGACATCACAACACCACATAATGACAACACAATACCCCATAATGACATCACAACACCACATAATGACAACACAATACCCCATAATGACATCACAACACCCCATAATGACAACACAACACCGCATAATGACATCACAACACCACATAATGACATCACAATACCCCATAATGACATCACAATACCCCATAATGACAACACAATACCCCATAATGACATCACAACACCACATAATGACAACACAATACCCCATAATGACATCACAATACCCCATAATGACATCACAACACCGCATAATGACATCACAACACCACATAATGACATCACAACACCACATAATGACAACACAATACCCCATAATGACATCACAATACCCCATAATGACAACACAATACCTCATAATGACTTCACAACACCACATAATGACAACACAATACCCCATAATGACATCACAATACCCCATAATGACAACACAATACCCCATAATGACATCACAACACCACATAATGACAACACAATACCCCATAATGACATCACAACACCGCATAATGACATCACAACACCACATAATGACATCACAACACCACATAATGACAACACAATACCCCATAATGACATCACAACACCGCATAATGACATCACAACACCACATAATGACATCACAACACCACATAATGACAACACAATACCCCATAATGACATCACAACACCACATAATGACAACACAATACCCCATAATGACATCACAACACCACATAATGACAACACAATACCCCATAATGACATCACAACACCGCATAATGACATCACAACACCACATAATGACATCACAACACCACATAATGACAACACAATACCCCATAATGACATCACAACACCACATAATGACATCACAACACCACATAATGACATCACAACACCACATAATGACAACACAATACCCCATAATGACATCACAACACCGCATAATGACATCACAACACCACATAATGACATCACAACACCACATAATGACAACACAATACCCCATAATGACATCACAACACCACATAATGACAACACAATACCCCATAATGACATCACAACACCACATAATGACAACACAATACCCCATAATGACATCACAATACCCCATAATGACATCACAATACCCCAAAATGACATCACAATACCCCATAATGACATCACAATACCCCATAATGACATCACAATACCCCAAAATGACATCACAATACCCCATAATGACATCACAATACCCCATAATGACATCACAATACCCCAAAATGACATCACAATACCCCATAATGACATCACAATACCCCATAATGACATCACAATACCTCATAATGACATCACAATACCCCATAATGACATCACAATACCCCATAATGACATCACAATACCCCATAATGACATCACAATACCCCAAAATGACATCACAATACCCCATAAGGACAAAGCAAAACACCCTCTGCTATGAGATTAAGAATTGAGCTCAGGTGTATCCTGTTTCCATTGATCATCCTTGAGATGTTTCTACAACTAACTTGATTGGAGTCCGCCTGTGGTAAATTCAATTGATTGCAATTGGAATGCAGACTGCAAGATTGTCCTCCAGAGAAGTTGTCCAACGGGCCTTGCAATCGCAGACCACATGTGGGCGAGCGGTTTTCTGATGTTAACATTGTAAAAGAGTGCCCCTGTGGTAGGCAGGAATAAACTACAGACAATGAACACAATTGCATTTTATCGATGGCAATTTGAATGCACAGAGATACCGTGACGAGATCCTGAGGCCCATTGTCGTGCCATTCATCCACCACCATCACCTCATGTTGCAGTATGATGAGATCCTGAGGCCCGTTGTCGTGCCATTCATCCACCACCATCACCTCATGTTGCAGTATGATGAGATCCTGAGGCCCGTTGTCGTGCCATTCATCCACCACCATCACCTCATGTTGCAGTATGATGAGATCCTGAGGCCCGTTGTCGTGCCATTCATCCACCACCATCACCTCATGTTGCAGTATGATGAGATCCTGAGGCCCGTTGTCGTGCCATTCATCCACCACCATCACCTCATGTTGCAGTATGACGAGATCCTGAGGCCCGTTGTCGTGCCATTCATCCACCACCATCACCTCATGTTGCAGTATGATGAGATCCTGAGGCCCGTTGTCGTGCCATTCATCCACCACCATCACCTCATGTTGCAGTATGACGAGATCCTGAGGCCCGTTGTCGTGCCATTCATCCACCACCATCACCTCATGTTGCAGTATGACGAGATCCTGAGGCCCGTTGTCGTGCCATTCATCCACCACCATCACCTCATGTTGCAGTATGATGAGATCCTGAGGCCCGTTGTCGTGCCATTCATCCACCACCATCACCTCATGTTGCAGTATGATGAGATCCTGAGGCCCGTTGTCGTGCCATTCATCCACCACCATCACCTCATGTTTCAGTATGATGAGATCCTGAGGCCCGTTGTCGTGCCATTCATCCACCACCATCACCTCATGTTGCAGTATGATGAGATCCTGAGGCCCGTTGTCGTGCCATTCATCCACCACCATCACCTCATGTTGCAGTATGACGAGATCCTGAGGCCCGTTGTCGTGCCATTCATCCACCACCATCACCTCATGTTGCAGTATGACGAGATCCTGAGGCCCGTTGTCGTGCCATTCATCCACCACCATCACCTCATGTTGCAGTATGACGAGATCCTGAGGCCCGTTGTCGTGCCATTCATCCACCACCATCACCTCATGTTGCAGTATGACGAGATCCTGAGGCCCGTTGTCGTGCCATTCATCCGTCGCCATCACCTCATGTTGCAGTATGACGAGATCCTGAGGCCCGTTGTCGTGCCATTCATCCACCACCATCACCTCATGTTGCAGTATGACGAGATCCTGAGGCCCGTTGTCGTGCCATTCATCCACCACCATCACCTCATGTTGCAGTATGACGAGATCCTGAGGCCCGTTGTCGTGCCATTCATCCACCACCATCACCTCATGTTGCAGTATGATGAGATCCTGAGGCCCATTGTCGTGCCATTCATCCACCACCATCACCTCATGTTGCAGTATGATGAGATCCTGAGGCCCGTTGTCGTGCCATTCATCCACCACCATCACCTCATGTTGCAGTATGACGAGATCCTGAGGCCCGTTGTCGTGCCATTCATCCACCACCATCACCTCATGTTGCAGTATGATGAGATCCTGAGGCCCGTTGTCGTGCCATTCATCCGTCGCCATCACCTCATGTTTCAGCATGATAATGCACGGCCCCATATCGCAAGGATCTGTATCCTGAAGCTGTAAATGTCCCAGTTCTTCCATGACCTGCATACTAACCAGATATGTCACCCATTCAGCATGTTTGGGACGGATGAATGGTACGACAGACAGACGGACGGACGGACGGACGGACGGACGGACGGACGGACGGACAGACAGACAGACTTTATGTAATTTCTATCTAAACCAAATCATTCTCTATAAATTACAGTATCAATCACATGTATTATGACAGTGTAATGTTATAAAGAGACTAAAAATAAAATCACTTTTACAATATAGGTCAGACAAAAATATTTTCCATAACTGATGCAAAAAAATAAAATGTTTTGAATTGCTGGTACAATAACAGTAGGTCTATAGTACGTAAAAAACAGTGTCATAATGATGTACCTGTAGGCCAGTGACATAATGATGTACCTGTAGGCCAGTGACATAATGATGTACCTGTAGGCCAGTGACGTAATGATGTACCTGTAGGCCAGTGTCATAATGATGTACCTGTAGGCCAGTGTCATAATGATGTACCTGTAGGCCAGTGACATAATGATGTACCTGTAGGCCAGTGTCATAATGATGTAACTGTAGGCCAGTGACATAATGATGTACCTGTAGGCCAGTGTCATAATGATGTACCTGTAGGCCAGTGACGTAATGATGTACCTGTAGGCCAGTGACATAATGATGTACCTGTAGGCCAGTGATGTAATGATGTACCTGTACGGCAGTGTCATAATGATGTACCTGTAGGCCAGTGACATAATGATGTACCTGTAGGCCAGTGTCATAATGATGTACCTGTAGGCCAGTGACGTAATGATGTACCTGTAGGCCAGTGTCATAATGATGTACCTGTAGGCCAGTGACATAATGATGTACCTGTAGGCCAGTGTCATAATGATGTACCTGTAGGCCAGTGACATAATGATGTACCTGTAGGCCAGTGTCATAATGATGTACCTGTAGGCCAGTGTCATAATGATGTACCTGTAGGCCAGTGACGTAATGATGTACCTGTAGGCCAGTGTCATAATGATGTACCTGTAGGCCAGTGACATAATGATGTACCTGTAGGCCAGTGACATAATGATGTACCTGTAGGCCAGTGACGTAATGATGTACCTGTAGGCCAGTGACATAATGATGTACCTGTAGGCCAGTGTCATAATGATGTACCTGTAGGCCAGTGTCATAATGATGTACCTGTAGGCCAGTGTCATAATGAAGTACCTGTAGGCCAGTGTCATAATGATGTACCTGTAGGCCAGTGACGTAATGATGTACCTGTAGGCCAGTGTCATAATGATGTACCTGTAGGCCAGTGACATAATGATGTACCTGTAGGCCAGTGACATAATGATGTATCTGTAGGCCAGTGACGTAATGATGTACCTGTAGGCCAGTGACATAATGATGTACCTGTAGGCCAGTGTCATAATGATGTACCTGTAGGCCAGTGTCATAATGATGTACCTGTAGGCCAGTGTCATAATGAAGTACCTGTAGGCCAGTGTCATAATGATGTACCTGTAGGCCAGTGTCATAATGATGTACCTGTAGGCCAGTGTCATAATGATGTACCTGTAGGCCAGTGTCATAATGATGTACCTGTAGGCCAGTGTCATAATGATGTACCTGTAGGCCAGTGTCATAATGATGTACCTGTAGGCCAGTGTCATAATGATGTACCTGTAGGCCAGTGTCATAATGATGTACCTGTAGGCCAGTGTCATAATGATGTACCTGTAGGCCAGTGTCATAATGATGTACCTGTAGGCCAGTGTCATAATGATGTACCTGTAGGCCAGTGACATAATGATGTACCTGTAGGCCAGTGACATAATGATGTATCTGTAGGCCAGTGACGTAATGATGTACCTGTAGGCCAGTGACATAATGATGTACCTGTAGGCCAGTGTCATAATGATGTACCTGTAGGCCAGTGTCATAATGATGTACCTGTAGGCCAGTGTCATAATGAAGTACCTGTAGGCCAGTGTCATAATGATGTACCTGTAGGCCAGTGTCATAATGATGTACCTGTAGGCCAGTGTCATAATGATGTACCTGTAGGCCAGTGTCATAATGATGTACCTGTAGGCCAGTGTCATAATGATGTACCTGTAGGCCAGTGTCATAATGATGTACCTGTAGGCCAGTGTCATAATGATGTACCTGTAGGCCAGTGTCATAATGATGTACCTGTAGGCCAGTGTCATAATGATGTACCTGTAGGCCAGTGTCATAATGATGTACCTGTAGGCCAGTGACATAATGATGTACCTGTAGGCCAGTGTCATAATGATGTACCTGTAGGCCAGTGTCATAATGATGTACCTGTAGGCCAGTGACATAATGATGTACCTGTAGGCCAGTGTCATAATGATGTACCTGTAGGCCAGTGACATAATGATGTACCTGTAGGCCAGTGTCATAATGATGTACCTGTAGGCCAGTGTCATAATGATGTACCTGTAGGCCAGTGACATAATGATGTACCTGTAGGCCAGTGACATAATGATGTACCTGTAGGCCAGTGACATAATGATGTACCTGTAGGCCAGTGTCATAATGATGTACCTGTAGGCCAGTGTCATAATGATGTACCTGTAGGCCAGTGACATAATGATGTACCTGTAGGCCAGTGACGTAATGATGTACCTGTAGGCCAGTGATGTAATGATGTACCTGTAGGCCAGTGACATAATGATGTACCTGTAGGCCAGTGTCATAATGATGTACCTGTAGGCCAGTGTCATAATGATGTACCTGTAGGCCAGTGACATAATGATGTACCTGTAGGCCAGTGACGTAATGATGTACCTGTAGGCCAGTGACGTAATGATGTACCTGTAGGCCAGTGACATAATGATGTACCTGTAGGCCAGTGTCATAATGATGTACCTGTAGGCCAGTGTCATAATGATGTACCTGTAGGCCAGTGTCATAATGATGTACCTGTAGGCCAGTGACATAATGATGTACCTGTAGGCCAGTGACATAATGATGTACCTGTAGGCCAGTGTCATAATTATGTACCTGTAGGCCAGTGTCATAATGATGTACCTGTAGGCCAGTGTCATAATGATGTACCTGTAGGCCAGTGACATAATGATGTACCTGTAGGCCAGTGTCATAATGATGTACCTGTAGGCCAGTGTCATAATGATGTACCTGTAGGCCAGTGACATAATGATGTACCTGTAGGCCAGTGACATAATGATGTACCTGTAGGCCAGTGTCATAATTATGTACCTGTAGGCCAGTGTCATAATGATGTACCTGTAGGCCAGTGTCATAATGATGTACCTGTAGGCCAGTGTCATAATGATGTACCTGTAGGCCAGTGACATAATGATGTACCTGTAGGCCAGTGACATAATGATGTACCTGTAGGCCAGTGTCATAATGATGTACCTGTAGGCCAGTGTCATAATGATGTACCTGTAGGCCAGTGTCATAATGATGTACCTGTAGGCCAGTGTCATAATGATGTACCTGTAGGCCAGTGACATAATGATGTACCTGTAGGCCAGTGTCATAATGATGTACCTGTAGGCCAGTGTCATAATGATGTACCTGTAGGCCAGTGACATAATGATGTACCTGTAGGCCAGTGACATAATGATTTACCTGTAGGCCAGTGTCATAATTATGTACCTGTAGGCCAGTGTCATAATGATGTACCTGTAGGCCAGTGTCATAATGATGTACCTGTAGGCCAGTGTCATAATGATGTACCTGTAGGCCAGTGACATAATGATGTACCTGTAGGCCAGTGACATAATGATGTACCTGTAGGCCAGTGTCGTAATGATGTACCTGTAGGCCAGTAACATAATGATGTACCTGTAGGCCAGTGACATAATGATGTACCTGTAGGCCAGTGACATAATGATGTCCCTGTAGGACAGTGACATAATGATGTACCTGTAGGCCAGTGTCATAATGATGTACCTGTAGGCCAGTGACATAATGATGTACCTGTAGGCCAGTGTCATAATGATGTACCTGTAGGCCAGTGACATAATGATGTACCTGTAGGCCAGTGTCATAATGATGTACCTGTAGGCCAGTGTCATAATGATGTACCTGTAGGCCAGTGTCATAATGATGTACCTGTAGGCCAGTGTCATAATGATGTACCTGTAGGCCAGTGTCATAATGATGTACCTGTAGGCCAGTGTCATAATGATGTACCTGTAGGCCAGTGACATAATGATGTACCTGTAGGCCAGTGACATAATGATGTACCTGTAGGCCAGTGTCATAATTATGTACCTGTAGGCCAGTGTCATAATGATGTACCTGTAGGCCTGTGTCATAATGATGTACCTGTAGGCCAGTGACATAAATGATGTACCTGTAGGCCAGTGTCATAATGATGTACCTGTAGGCCAGTGTCATAATGATGTACCTGTAGCCCAGTGACATAATGATGTACCTGTAGGCCAGTGACATAATGATGTACCTGTAGGCCAGTGTCATAATTATGTACCTGTAGGCCAGTGTCATAATGATGTACCTGTAGGCCAGTGTCATAATGATGTACCTGTAGGCCAGTGTCATAATGATGTACCTGTAGGCCAGTGACATAATGATGTACCTGTAGGCCAGTGACATAATGATGTACCTGTAGGCCAGTGTCGTAATGATGTACCTGTAGGCCAGTAACATAATGATGTACCTGTAGGCCAGTGACATAATGATGTACCTGTAGGCCAGTGACATAATGATGTCCCTGTAGGCCAGTGACATAATGATGTACCTGTAGGCCAGTGTCATAATGATGTACCTGTAGGCCAGTGACATAATGATGTACCTGTAGGCCAGTGTCATAATGATGTACCTGTAGGCCAGTGACATAATGATGTACCTGTAGGCCAGTGTCATAATGATGTACCTGTAGGCCAGTGTCATAATGATGTACCTGTAGGCCAGTGTCATAATGATGTACCTGTAGGCCAGTGTCATAATGATGTACCTGTAGGCCAGTGTCATAATGATGTACCTGTAGGCCAGTGTCATAATGATGTACCTGTAGGCCAGTGACATAATGATGTACCTGTAGGCCAGTGTCGTAATGATGTACCTGTAGGCCAGTAACATAATGATGTACCTGTAGGCCAGTGACATAATGATGTACCTGTAGGCCAGTGACATAATGATGTCCCTGTAGGCCAGTGACATAATGATGTACCTGTAGGCCAGTGTCATAATGATGTACCTGTAGGCCAGTGACATAATGATGTACCTGTAGGCCAGTGTCATAATGATGTACCTGTAGGCCAGTGACATAATGATGTACCTGTAGGCCAGTGTCATAATGATGTACCTGTAGGCCAGTGTCATAATGATGTACCTGTAGGCCAGTGACATAATGATGTACCTGTAGGCCAGTGTCATAATGATGTACCTGTAGGCCAGTGTCATAATGATGTACCTGTAGGCCAGTGACATAATGATGTACCTGTAGGCCAGTGACATAATGATGTACCTGTAGGCCAGTGACATAATGATGTACCTGTAGGCCAGTGACATAATGATGTACCTGTAGGCCAGTGACATAATGATGTACCTGTAGGCCAGTGACATAATGATGTACCTGTAGGCCAGTGACATAATGATGTACCTGTAGGCCAGTGACGTAATGATGTACCTGTAGGCCAGTGATGTAATGATGTACCTGTAGGCCAGTGACATAATGATGTACCTGTAGGCCAGTGTCATAATGATGTACCTGTAGGCCAGTGTCATAATGATGTACCTGTAGGCCCAGTGACATAATGATGTACCTGTAGGCCAGTGACGTAATGATGTACCTGTAGGCCAGTGATGTAATGATGTACCTGTAGGCCAGTGACATAATGATGTACCTGTAGGCCAGTGTCATAATGATGTACCTGTAGGCCAGTGTCATAATGATGTACCTGTAGGCCAGTGTCGTAATGATGTACCTGTAGGCCAGTGACATCATGATGTACCTGTAGGCCAGTGACATAATGATGTACCTGTAGGCCAGTGTCGTAATGATGTACCTGTAGGCCAGTAACATAATGATGTACCTGTAGGCCAGTGACATAATGATGTACCTGTAGGCCAGTGACATAATGATGTCCCTGTAGGCCAGTGACATAATGATGTACCTGTAGGCCAGTGTCATAATGATGTACCTGTAGGCCAGTGACATAATGATGTACCTGTAGGCCAGTGTCATAATGATGTACCTGTAGGCCAGTGACATAATGATGTACCTGTAGGCCAGTGTCATAATGATGTACCTGTAGGCCAGTGTCATAATGATGTACCTGTAGGCCAGTGTCATAATGATGTACCTGTAGGCCAGTGTCATAATGATGTACCTGTAGGCCAGTGTCATAATGATGTACCTGTAGGCCAGTGTCATAATGATGTACCTGTAGGCCAGTGACATAATGATGTACCTGTAGGCCAGTGTCGTAATGATGTACCTGTAGGCCAGTAACATAATGATGTACCTGTAGGCCAGTGACATAATGATGTACCTGTAGGCCAGTGACATAATGATGTCCCTGTAGGCCAGTGACATAATGATGTACCTGTAGGCCAGTGTCATAATGATGTACCTGTAGGCCAGTGACATAATGATGTACCTGTAGGCCAGTGTCATAATGATGTACCTGTAGGCCAGTGACATAATGATGTACCTGTAGGCCAGTGTCATAATGATGTACCTGTAGGCCAGTGTCATAATGATGTACCTGTAGGCCAGTGACATAATGATGTACCTGTAGGCCAGTGACATAATGATGTACCTGTAGGCCAGTGTCATAATGATGTACCTGTAGGCCAGTGTCATAATGATGTACCTGTAGGCCAGTGACATAATGATGTACCTGTAGGCCAGTGACATAATGATGTACCTGTAGGCCAGTGACATAATGATGTACCTGTAGGCCAGTGACATAATGATGTACCTGTAGGCCAGTGACATAATGATGTACCTGTAGGCCAGTGACATAATGATGTACCTGTAGGCCAGTGACATAATGATGTACCTGTAGGCCAGTGAGGCCAGTGTAATGATGTACCTGTAGGCCAGTGATGTAATGATGTACCTGTAGGCCAGTGACATAATGATGTACCTGTAGGCCAGTGTCATAATGATGTACCTGTAGGCCAGTGTCATAATGATGTACCTGTAGGCCAGTGACATAATGATGTACCTGTAGGCCAGTGACATAATGATGTACCTGTAGGCCAGTGATGTAATGATGTACCTGTAGGCCAGTGACATAATGATGTACCTGTAGGCCAGTGTCATAATGATGTACCTGTAGGCCAGTGTCATAATGATGTACCTGTAGGCCAGTGTCATAATGATGTACCTGTAGGCCAGTGACATCATGATGTACCTGTAGGCCAGTGACATAATGATGTACCTGTAGGCCAGTGTCATAATGATGTACCTGTAGGCCAGTGTCATAATGATGTACCTGTAGGCCAGTGACATAATGATGTACCTGTAGGCCAGTGTCATAATGATGTACCTGTAGGCCAGTGTCATAATGATGTACCTGTAGGCCAGTGACATAATGATGTACCTGTAGGCCAGTGTCATAATGATGTACCTGTAGGCCAGTGACATAATGATGTACCTGTAGGCCAGTGTCATAATGATGTACCTGTAGGCCAGTGACATAATGATGTACCTGTAGGCCAGTGTCATAATGATGTACCTGTAGGCCAGTGTCATAATGATGTACCTGTAGGCCAGTGTCATAATGATGTACCTGTAGGCCAGTGTCATAATGATGTACCTGTAGGCCAGTGTCATAATGATGTACCTGTAGGCCAGTGTCATAATGATGTACCTGTAGGCCAGTGACATAATGATGTACCTGTAGGCCAGTGACATAATGATGTACCTGTAGGCCAGTGTCATAATTATGTACCTGTAGGCCAGTGTCATAATGATGTACCTGTAGGCCTGTGTCATAATGATGTACCTGTAGGCCAGTGACATAAATGATGTACCTGTAGGCCAGTGTCATAATGATGTACCTGTAGGCCAGTGTCATAATGATGTACCTGTAGCCCAGTGACATAATGATGTACCTGTAGGCCAGTGACATAATGATGTACCTGTAGGCCAGTGTCATAATTATGTACCTGTAGGCCAGTGTCATAATGATGTACCTGTAGGCCAGTGTCATAATGATGTACCTGTAGGCCAGTGTCATAATGATGTACCTGTAGGCCAGTGACATAATGATGTACCTGTAGGCCAGTGACATAATGATGTACCTGTAGGCCAGTGTCGTAATGATGTACCTGTAGGCCAGTAACATAATGATGTACCTGTAGGCCAGTGACATAATGATGTACCTGTAGGCCAGTGACATAATGATGTCCCTGTAGGCCAGTGACATAATGATGTACCTGTAGGCCAGTGTCATAATGATGTACCTGTAGGCCAGTGACATAATGATGTACCTGTAGGCCAGTGTCATAATGATGTACCTGTAGGCCAGTGACATAATGATGTACCTGTAGGCCAGTGTCATAATGATGTACCTGTAGGCCAGTGTCATAATGATGTACCTGTAGGCCAGTGTCATAATGATGTACCTGTAGGCCAGTGTCATAATGATGTACCTGTAGGCCAGTGTCATAATGATGTACCTGTAGGCCAGTGTCATAATGATGTACCTGTAGGCCAGTGACATAATGATGTACCTGTAGGCCAGTGTCGTAATGATGTACCTGTAGGCCAGTAACATAATGATGTACCTGTAGGCCAGTGACATAATGATGTACCTGTAGGCCAGTGACATAATGATGTCCCTGTAGGCCAGTGACATAATGATGTACCTGTAGGCCAGTGTCATAATGATGTACCTGTAGGCCAGTGACATAATGATGTACCTGTAGGCCAGTGTCATAATGATGTACCTGTAGGCCAGTGACATAATGATGTACCTGTAGGCCAGTGTCATAATGATGTACCTGTAGGCCAGTGTCATAATGATGTACCTGTAGGCCAGTGACATAATGATGTACCTGTAGGCCAGTGACATAATGATGTACCTGTAGGCCAGTGACATAATGATGTACCTGTAGGCCAGTGTCATAATGATGTACCTGTAGGCCAGTGACATAATGATGTACCTGTAGGCCAGTGACATAATGATGTACCTGTAGGCCAGTGACATAATGATGTACCTGTAGGCCAGTGACATAATGATGTACCTGTAGGCCAGTGACATAATGATGTACCTGTAGGCCAGTGACATAATGATGTACCTGTAGGCCAGTGACATAATGATGTAGGCCAGTGTAATGATGTACCTGTAGGCCAGTGATGTAATGATGTACCTGTAGGCCAGTGACATAATGATGTACCTGTAGGCCAGTGTCATAATGATGTACCTGTAGGCCAGTGTCATAATGATGTACCTGTAGGCCAGTGACATAATGATGTACCTGTAGGCCAGTGACGTAATGATGTACCTGTAGGCCAGTGATGTAATGATGTACCTGTAGGCCAGTGACATAATGATGTACCTGTAGGCCAGTGTCATAATGATGTACCTGTAGGCCAGTGTCATAATGATGTACCTGTAGGCCAGTGTCATAATGATGTACCTGTAGGCCAGTGACATCATGATGTACCTGTAGGCCAGTGACATAATGATGTACCTGTAGGCCAGTGTCATAATGATGTACCTGTAGGCCAGTAACATAATGATGTACCTGTAGGCCAGTGACATAATGATGTACCTGTAGGCCAGTGTCATAATGATGTACCTGTAGGCCAGTGACATAATGATGTACCTGTAGGCCAGTGTCATAATGATGTACCTGTAGGCCAGTGACATAATGATGTACCTGTAGGCCAGTGTCATAATGATGTACCTGTAGGCCAGTGCCACATAATGATGTACCTGTAGGCCAGTGTCATAATGATGTACCTGTAGGCCAGTGTCATGAATAGGCCAGTGTAAACATAATGATGTACCTGTAGGCCAGTGTCATAATGATGTACCTGTAGGCCAGTGTCATAATGATGTACCTGTAGGCCAGTGTCATAATGATGTACCTGTAGGCCAGTGTCATAATGATGTACCTGTAGGCCAGTGACATAATGATGTACCTGTAGGCCAGTGTCATAATGATGTACCTGTAGGCCAATAATGATGTACCTGTAGGCCAGTAACATAATGATGTACCTGTAGGCCAGTGACATAATGATGTACCTGTAGGCCAGTGACATAATGATGTCCCTGTAGGCCAGTGACATAATGATGTACCTGTAGGCCAGTGTCATAATGATGTACCTGTAGGCCAGTGACATAATGATGTACCTGTAGGCCAGTGTCATAATGATGTACCTGTAGGCCAGTGACATAATGATGTACCTGTAGGCCAGTGTCATAATGATGTACCTGTAGGCCAGTGTCATAATGATGTACCTGTAGGCCAGTGACATAATGATGTACCTGTAGGCCAGTGACATAATGATGTACCTGTAGGCCAGTGTCATAATGATGTACCTGTAGGCCAGTGTCATAATGATGTACCTGTAGGCCATAATGATGTGCCACATAATGATGTACCTGTAGGCCAGTGACATAATGATGTACCTGTAGGCCAGTGACATAATGATGTACCTGTAGGCCAGTGACATAATGATGTACCTGTAGGCCAGTGACATAATGATGTACCTGTAGGCCAGTGACATAATGATGTACCTGTAGGCCAGTGACATAATGATGTACCTGTAGGCCAGTGACGTAATGATGTACCTGTAGGCCAGTGATGACATAATGATGTACCTGTAGGCCAGTGACATAATGATGTACCTGTAGGCCAGTGTCATAATGATGTACCTGTAGGCCAGTGTCATAATGATGTACCTGTAGGCCAGTGACATAATGATGTACCTGTAGGCCAGTGACATAATGATGTACCTGTAGGCCAGTGATGTAATGATGTACCTGTAGGCCAGTGACATAATGATGTACCTGTAGGCCAGTGTCATAATGATGTACCTGTAGGCCAGTGTCATAATGATGTACCTGTAGGCCAGTGTCATAATGATGTACCTGTAGGCCAGTGACATCATGATGTACCTGTAGGCCAGTGACATAATGATGTACCTGTAGGCCAGTGTCATAATGATGTACCTGTAGGCCAGTGTCATAATGATGTACCTGTAGGCCAGTGACATAATGATTTACCTGTAGGCCAGTGTCATAATGATGTACCTGTAGGCCAGTGTCATAATGATGTACCTGTAGGCCAGTGACATAATGATGTACCTGTAGGCCAGTGACATAATGATGTACCTGTAGGCCAGTGTCATAATTATGTACCTGTAGGCCAGTGTCATAATGATGTACCTGTAGGCCAGTGTCATAATGATGTACCTGTAGGCCAGTGTCATAATGATGTACCTGTAGGCCAGTGTCATAATGATGTACCTGTAGGCCAGTGTCATAATGATAATGATGTACCTGTAGGCCAGTAACATAATGATGTACCTGTAGGCCAGTGACATAATGATGTACCTGTAGGCCAGTGACATAATGATGTACCTGTAGGCCAGTGACATAATGATGTACCTGTAGGCCAGTGTCATAATGATGTACCTGTAGGCCAGTGACATAATGATGTACCTGTAGGCCAGTGTCATAATGATGTACCTGTAGGCCAGTGTCATAATGATGTACCTGTAGGCCAGTGACATAATGATGTACCTGTAGGCCAGTGACATAATGATGTACCTGTAGGCCAGTTTCATAATGATGTACCTGTAGGCCAGTTTCATAATGATGTACCTGTAGGCCAGTGACATAATGATGTACCTGTAGGCCAGTGTCATAATGATGTACCTGTAGGCCAGTGACATAATGATGTACCTGTAGGCCAGTGACATAATGATGTACCTGTAGGCCAGTGTCATAATGATGTACCTGTAGGCCAGTGACGTAATGATGTACCTGTAGGCCAGTGTCATAATGATGTACCTGTAGGCCAGTGACATAATGATGTACCTGTAGGCCAGTGACATAATGATGTACCTGTAGGCCAGTGACATAATGATGTACCTGTAGGCCAGTGACATAATGATGTACCTGTAGGCCAGTGACATAATGATGTCCCTGTAGGCCAGTGACATAATGATGTACCTGTAGGCTAGTGTCATAATGATGTACCTGTAGGCCAGTGTCATAATGATGTACCTGTAGGCCAGTGACATAATGATGTGCCTGTAGGCCAGTGTCATAATGATGTACCTGTAGGCCAGTGACATAATGATGTACCTGTAGGCCAGTGACATAATGATGTACCTGTAGGCCAGTGTCATAATGATGTACCTGTAGGCCCGTGTCATAATGATGTACCTGTAGGCCAGTGACATAATGATGTACCTGTAGGCCAGTGACATAATGATGTACCTGTAGGCCAGTGTCATAATGATGTACCTGTAGGCCAGTGAGCGTAATGATGTACCTAAAGGCCAGTGACATAATGACGTACCTGTAGGCCAGTGACATAATGATGTACCTATAGACCAGTGACATAATGATGTACCTGTAGGCCAGTGACATAATGATGTACCTGTAGGCCAGTGACATAATGATGTACCTGTAGGCCAGTGACATAATTATGTACCTGTAGGCCAGTGTCATAATGATGTACCTGTAGGCCAGTGTCATAATGATGTACCTGTAGGCCAGTGTCATAATGAAGTACCTGTAGGCCAGTGTCATAATGATGTACCTGTAGGCCAGTGTCATAATGATGTACCTGTAGGCCAGTGTCATAATGATGTACCTGTAGGCCAGTGTCATAATGATGTACCTGTAGGCCAGTGTCATAATGATGTACCTGTAGGCCAGTGTCATAATGATGTACCTGTGTAGGCCAGTGACATAATGATGTACCTGTAGGCCAGTGTCATAATGATGTACCTGTAGGCCAGTGTCATAATGATGTACCTGTAGGCCAGTGACATAATGATGTACCTGTAGGCCAGTGTCATAATGATGTACCTGTAGGCCAGTGACATAATGATGTCCCTGTAGGCCAGTGACATAATGATGTACCTGTAGGCCAGTGTCATAATGATGTACCTGTAGGCCAGTGACATAATGATGTACCTGTAGGCCAGTGACATAATGATGTACCTGTAGGCCAGTGACATAATGATGTACCTGTAGGCCAGTGTCATAATGATGTACCTGTAGGCCAGTGTCATAATGAAGTACCTGTAGGCCAGTGTCATAATGATGTACCTGTAGGCCAGTGTCATAATGATGTACCTGTAGGCCAGTGTCATAATGATGTACCTGTAGGCCAGTGTCATAATGATGTACCTGTAGGCCAGTGTCATAATGATGTACCTGTAGGCCAGTGTCATAATGATGTACCTGTAGGCCAGTGTCATAATGATGTACCTGTAGGCCAGTGTCATAATGATGTACCTGTAGGCCAGTGACATAATGATGTACCTGTAGGCCAGTGACATAATGATGTACCTGTAGGCCAGTGTCATAATGATGAGGCCAGTGACATAATGATGTACCTGTAGGCCAGTGACATAATGATAGGCCAGTGTCATGTACCTGTAGGCCAGTGTCATAATGATGTACCTGTAGGCCAGTGACATAATGATGTACCTGTAGGCCTGTGTAGGCCAGTGACATAATGATGTACCTATAGGCCAGTGACATAATGATGTACCTGTAGGCCAGTGACATAATGATGTACCTGTAGGCCAGTGACATAATGATGTACCTGTAGGCCAGTGACATAATGATGTACCTGTAGGCCAGTGACATAATGATGTACCTGTAGGCCAGTGACATAATGATGTACCTGTAGGCCAGTGACATAATGATGTACCTGTAGGCCAGTGACAT
>NW_026282657.1:0-2500 GCF_023373465.1 Oncorhynchus keta
TGGATAAAAGCTTTGGATAAAAGCGTCTCTGCTAAATGGCATATATTATATTATATATTATATATTGTATAGGGTCATGGACCGTACCATTACATTAGGATCATAAATAAATAAATTAGATATATACAGTCATTTATTTTAAAAATATAGTTCCCGATGATAGGACAATAAATAAATTAAATGTATAATTTATTTTAAAACATTCTTCCACCATGATAGGACAATAAATAAATAAACAAGATGCATAATTCATTATAAAAAGCCAAGTTGACATTTGCTCAGTACATTGTTTTCGCTGAGGAAATGCACAAGTCTGCTGTTAATGATGATGTTAAGGAGTTTATGTATATCCAATTGGAATTTGTGGTCTGTATATTTGATAATTTCATTGAGGATACCATCAACACCACAGGCCTTTTGGGTTGGAGGGTTTGTATTTTGTCCTGTAGCTCATTCAACGTAATTGGAGAATCCAGGGGGTTCTGGTCGTCTTTAATAGTTGATTATATGATTTGTATTTGATCATGTATACAGGGCCAATCAGATTGGAGAAGTGGTTTACCCATACATCTCTGTTTTGGATAGATAACTATTTGTGTTGTTTGTTACAGGGCCAATCAGATTGGAGAAGTGGTTTACCCAGACATCTCTGTTTTGGATAGATAACTCTTCGTGTTGTTTGTTACAGGGCCAATCAGATTGGAGAAGTGGTTTACCCAGACATCTCTGTTTTGGATAGATAACTCTTTGTGTTGTTTGTTACAGGGCCAATCAGATTGAGAAGTGGTTTACCCAGACATCTCTGTTTTGGATAGATAACTCTTTGTGTTGTTTGTTACAGGGCCAATCAGATTGGAGAAGTGGTTTACCCAGACATCTCTGTTTTGGATAGATAACTCTTTGTGTTGTTTGTTACAGGGCCAATCAGATTGAGAAGTGGTTTACCCATACATCTCTGTTTTGGATAGATAACTCTTTGTGTTGTTTGTTACAGGGCCAATCAGATTGAGAAGTGGTTTACCCATACATCTCTGTTTTGGATAGATAACTCTTTGTGTTGTTTGTTACAGGGCCAATCAGATTGGAGAAGTGGTTTACCCAGACATCTCTGTTTTGGATAGATAACTCTTTTGTGTTGTTTGTTACAGGGCCAATCAGATTGAGAAGTGGTTTACCCAGACATCTCTGTTTTGGATAGATAACTCTTTGTGTTGTTTGTTACAGGGCCAATCAGATTGGACCAGTGGTTTACCCAGACATCTCTGTTTTGGATAGATAACTCTTTGTGTTGTTTGTTACAGAGCCAATCAGATTGGAGAAGTGGTTTACCCAGACATCTCTGTTTTGGATAGATAACTCTTTGTGTTGTTTGTTACAGGGCCAATCAGATTGAGAAGTGGTTTACCCATACATCTCTGTTTTGGATAGATAACTCTTTGTGTTGTTTGTTACAGGGCCAATCAGATTGGAGAAGTGGTTTACCCATACATCTCTGTTTTGGATAGATAACTCTTTGTGTTGTTTGTTACAGGGCCAATCAGATTGGAGAAGTGGTTTACCCATACATCTCTGTTTTGGATAGATAACTCTTTGTGTTGTTTGTTACAGGGCCAATCAGATTGGAGAAGTGGTTTACCCATACATCTCTGTTTTGGATAGATAACTCTTTGTGTTGTTTGTTACAGGGCCAATCAGATTGGAGAAGTGGTTTACCCAGACATCTCTGTTTTGGATAGATAACTCTTTGTGTTGTTTGTTACAGGGCCAATCAGATTGGAGAAGTGGTTTACCCAGACATCTCTGTTTTGGATAGATAACTCTTTGTGTTGTTTGTTACAGGGCCAATCAGATTGGACCAGTGGTTTACCCAGACATCTCTGTTTTGGATAGATAACTCTTTGTGTTGTTTGTTACAGAGCCAATCAGATTGGAGAAGTGGTTTACCCAGACATCTCTGTTTTGGATAGATAACTCTTTGTGTTGTTTGTTACAGGGCCAATCAGATTGGAGAAGTGGTTTACCCAGACATCTCTGTTTTGGATAGATAACTCTTTGTGTTGTTTGTTACAGGGCCAATCAGATTGGAGAAGTGGTTTACCCAGACATCTCTGTTTTGGATAGATAACTCTTTGTGTTGTTTGTTACAGGGCCAATCAGATTGGACCAGTGGTTTACCCAGACATCTCTGTTTTGGATAGATAACTTTGTGTTGTTTGTTACAGAGCCAATCAGATTGGAGAAGTGGTTTACCCAGACATCTCTGTTTTGGATAGATAACTCTTTGTGTTGTTTGTTACAGGGCCAATCAGATTGGAGAAGTGGTTTACCCATACATCTCTGTTTTGGATAGATAACTCTTTGTGTTGTTTGTTACAGGGCCAATCAGATTGGAGAAGTGGTTTACCCATACATCTCTGTTTTGGATAGATAACTCTTTGTGTTGTTTGTTACAGGGCCAATCAGATTGAGAAGTGGTTTACCCATACATCTCTGTTTTGGA
>NW_026282657.1:7500-26644 GCF_023373465.1 Oncorhynchus keta
ATATAGGGTATATGGTTACATTTAAACAGGGTATATATCATATAGGGTACATGGTTACATTTAAACAGGGTATATGGTATATAGGGTATATGGTTACATTTTTATAGCATATATGGTTACATTTATATAGGGTTGTCACGTTCTGACCTTTATTTCCTGTGTTTTGTATTTAGTTAGTATGGTCAGGGCGTGAGTTGGGTGGGCAGTCTATGTTTGTTTTTCTATGTTTTGGTTATTTCTATGTTTCGGCCTAGTATGGTTCTCAATCAGAGGCAGGTGTCATTAGTTGTCTCTGATTGAGAATCATACTTAGGTGGCCTGGGTTTCACTGTGTGTTTGTGGGTGATTGTTCCTGTCTCTGTGTGTGCACCAGAGGACTGTTTTTGAGTTTTCACATTTCTTGTTTTTGTTAGTTTGTTCATGTGTACCTTAATGTATTAAAAAGTACCATGGACAATTACCACGCCGCGTATTGGTCCTCTGATCCGTTTCGCCTCTCCTCTTCGGAAGAAGAGGAGGAAATTCATTACAAGGGTATATGGTTACATTTATATAGGGTATATGGTTACATTTATATAGGGTATATGGTATATAGGGTATATGGTATATAGGGTATATGGTTACATTTATATAGGGTATATGGTTACATTTATATAGGGTATATGGTATATAGGGTATATGGTATATAGGGTATATGGTTACGTTTATATAGGGTATATGGTTACGTTTATATAGGGTATATGGTATATAGGGTATATGGTATATAGGGTATATGGTTACATTTATATAGGGTATATGGTTACGTTTATATAGGGTATATGGTATATAGGGTATATGGTATATAGGGTATATGGTTACATTTATATAGGGTATATGGTATATAGGGTATATGGTTACGTTTATATATGGTATATAGGGTATATGGTATATAGGGTATATGGTTACATTTCTATAGGGTATATGGTTACGTTTATATAGGGTATATGGTATATAGGGTATATGGTTACGTTTATATAGGGTATATGGTTACATTTCTATAGGGTATATGGTTACGTTTATATAGGGTATATGGTATATAGGGTATATGGTATATAGGGTATATGGTTACATTTATATAGGGTATATGGTATATAGGGTATATGGTTACGTTTATATAGGGTATATGGTATATAGGGTATATGGTATATAGGGTATATGGTTACATTTCTATAGGGTATATGGTTACATTTATATAGGGTATATGGTTACGTTTATATAGGGTATATGGTTACATTTATATAGGGTATATGGTTACATTTATATAGGGTATATGGTATATAGGGTATATGGTTACGTTTATATAGGGTATATGGTATATAGGGTATATGGTTACATTTATATAGGGTATATGGTTACATTTATATATGGTATATGGTATATAGGGTATATGGTATATAGGGTATATGGTTACATTTATATAGGGTATATGGTTACGTTTATATAGGGTATATGGTATATAGGGTATATGGTTACGTTTATATAGGGTATATGGTATATAGGGTATATGGTTACGTTTATATAGGGTATATGGTATATAGGGTATATGGTTACGTTTATATAGGGTATATGGTTACATTTATATATGGTATATGGTTACGTTTATATAGGGTATATGGTATATAGGGTATATGGTTACGTTTATATAGGGTATATGGTTACATTTATATAGGGTATATGGTTACATTTATATAGGGTATATGGTATATAGGGTATATGGTATATAGGGTATATGGTTACATTTATATAGGGTATATGGTTACATTTATATAGGGTATATGGTTACATTTATATAGGGTATATGGTATATAGGGTATATGGTATATAGGGTATATGGTTACATTTATATAGGGTATATGGTTACATTTATATATGGTATATAAGGTATATGGTTACGTTTATATAGGGTATATGTTGCCTGTAATCCATGGCTCCTAGTTGGGGTATGTATGTACAGTCACTGTGGGGACGACGTCCTCAATGAACTTATTGATGAAGCCAGTGACTGATGTGCTGTATTCCTCAATGCCATTGGAAGAATCCCGGAACATGCTCCAGTCTGTGCTAGCAAAATAGTCCTATAGTTTAGCATCTGCTTCATCAGACCACTTTTCTATAGACAGAGTCACTGGTGCTTCCTGCTTTCATTTTTGCTTGTAAGCAAGAATCGGGAGGATGTAGTTGGATTTACAAATGGAGGGCGAGGGAGAGCTTTCTACACATCTCTGTGTGTGGAGTACAGGTGATCTACATTTCCTTCTGATTGCAAATTGAACATCTTGCTGGAAATTTGGTAGAACTGATTTAAGTTTCCCTGCATTAAAGTCTCTGGCCACTAGGAGCGCCGCCTCTGGGTGAGTGGTTTCCTGTTTGCTTATTTCCTTATACAGCTGTCTGGGTGAGGTCTTCGTGCCAGCATCTGTCTGTGGTGGTAAATAAACAGCCTCGAAAAGTATAGCTGGAAATTCTCTAGGCAAGTAGTGTGGCCTGCAATTTATCACAATATACTCTACTTCAGGTGAGCAAAATCTAGAGACTTCCTTAGATTTCGTGCACCAGCTGTTGTTTACAAATATGCAAAAACAACCCCCTCGTTTTACCGGAGTGTGCTGTTCTATCTTGCAGGTGCAGCGTATATCCCGCTAGCTGAAAATCTATGTCGTCATTCAGACATGATTCCGTGAAACTTAGGATATTGGATGCAGTCTATCACAGTGCAATCCGTTTTGTCACCAAAGCCCCAAATAATACCCACCACTGTGACCTGTATGCTCTCGTTGGCTGGCCCTCACATCATATTCGTCGCCAAACCCAATGGCTGTAGGTCAGCTATAAGTCTTTGCTAGGTAAAGCCCCGCCTTATCTCTGCTCACTGGTCACCATAGCAGCACCCACCCGCAGCACGTGTTCCAGCAGGTACAGTTGAAATCGGAAGTTTACATATACCTTAGCCAAATACATTTAAACTAAGTTTGTCACAATTCCTGATATTTTATCCTAGTACAAGTCCCTGTTTTAGGTAAATTAGGATCACCACCTAATTTTAAGAATGTGAAATGTCAGATTAATAGTGGAGAGAATTACTTATTTCGGCTTTTATTTCTTTCATCACATTCCCAGTGGGTCAGAAGTTTACATACACTCAATTAGTATTTGGCAGCATTGCCTTTAATTTTTTTTAAAACTTGGGTCAAACGTTTGGGTAGCCTTCCACAAGCTTCCTACAATAAATTGGGTGAATTTTGGCCCATTCCTCCTGACAGAGCTGAATCAGGCTTGTAGGCCTCCTTGCTCGCCCACGCTTTTCAATTCTGCCCACAAAATTTCTATAGGATTGAGGTCAGTGCTTTGTGATGGGCACTCCAATACCTTGACATTGTCGTCCTTAAGCCATTTTGCCAAAACTTTGGAAGTATGCTTGGGGTCATTGTCCATTTGGAAGACCCATTTGCGACCAAGCTTTAACTTCCTGACTGATGTCTTGAGATGTCTTGCTTCAAAATATTCACATAATTTTCCTGCCTCATGATGCCATCCATTTTGTGAAGTGCACCAGTCCCTCCTGCAGCAAAGCACCCCCACAACATGATGCTGCCTCCCCCATGCTTCACGGTTGGAATGGTGTTCAACGGCTTGCAAGCCTCCCCTTTTTCTCCAAACATAACGATGGTCATTATGGCCAAACACATTTTGTTCATCAGACCAGAGAACATTTCTCTAAAAAGTACAATCTTTGTCCCCATGTGCAAACCGTAGTCTGTGCTTTTTTATGGCTGGTTTTGGAGCAGTGGCTTCTTCCTTGCTGAGTGGCATTTCAGGTTATGTCGATATAGGACTCATTTTACTGTGGATATAGATACTTTTGTACCTGTTTCCTCCAGCATCATCACAAAGGTCCTTTGCTGTTGTTCTGGGATTGATTTGCACTTTTTCACGTTCATCTCTAGAAGACAGAGCGTGTCTCCTTCCTGAGCGGTATGACAGCTGCGTGGTCCCATGGTGTTTATACTTGCGTATTATTGTTCGTACAGATGAACGTGGTACCTTTATGAGTTTGGATGAACCAGACTTGTGGACGTCTACAATTTTTTTTCTGAGGTCTTGGCTGATTTCTTTTGATTTTCCCATGATGTCAAGCAAAGAGGCACCAAGTTTGAAGGTAGGCCTTGAAATACATCCACAGGTACACCTCCAATTGACTCAAATGATGTCAGTTAGCCTATCAGAAGCTTCTAAAGCCATGAAATCATTTTCTGGAATTTTCCAAGCTGTATAAAAGCGCAGTCAACTTAGTGTATGTAAACGTATGGCCCACTGGAATTGTGATACAGTGAATTATAACTGAAATAATCTGTCATTAAAAACCATTGACTTTGCTCCATTAATCTTTCCCACGATCCTGACTCGTCCCCCAGTTCCTGCCACTGAAAAACATCCCAATAGCAGGATGCTGCCACCACCATGCTTCACTGTAGGAATGGTGCCAGGTTTCCTCCAGACGTGACACTTGACGTTCAGGCCAAAGAGTTCAATCTTGGTTTCACCAGACCAGAGAATCTTGTTTATCATGGTCTGAGAGTCTTTTAGGTGCATTTTGGCAAACTCCAGGCAGGCTGTCATGTGCCTTTTACAGAGGAGTTGCTTCCTCTGGCCACTATAACATAAAGGCCTGACTGGTGCAGTGCTGCAGAAATTTTGTCCTTCCGGAAGGTTCTCGAATCCCATCTCCACAGAGGAACTGGAGCTCTGTCAGAATGACCATTGGGTTGTTGGTCACCTCCATGACCAAGGCCCTTCTCCCACGATTACTCAGTTTGGCTGGGAGACCAGCTATAGGAAGAGTTTTGGTGGTTCCAAACTTCTTCCATTTAAGAATGATGGAGGCCACGGTGTTCTTGGGGTGTCCTTCAATGCTGCAGAAATGTTTTGGGACCCTTCCCCAGATCTGTTCCTCGACAAAATTCTGTCTCTGAGCTATACGGACAATTCCTTCAACCTCATGTCTTGGTTTTGCTCTGACATGCCCTGTCAACTGTGGGACCTTATATAGACAGGTGTGTGCCTTTCCAAATCATGTCCAATCAGTTGAATTTACCACAGGTGGACTCCAATCAAGTTGTAGAAACATCTCAAGGATGATCCGTAGAAACAGGATGTACCTGAGTTCAGTTTAGAGTCTCATTTGTCTATATAATGTCCACAGTTGACAATGCATGTCAGAGCGAAAACCAAGCCATGACATCGAAGGAATTGTCCGTAGAGCTCAGAGACAGGATTGTGTCGAGGCTCCGGAGTTTAGAGTCTCATCGCAAGGGTCTGAATACTTACGTAATCAAGGTTTTTCTGTTTTTTCAAACTTTATATACATCTACAAAAGTTTCTGAAACCCTGTTTTCTCTTTTTCATTATGGGATATTGTGTGTTGATTGATGAGTATTTAAAATAATAATCAATTTTAGAATACGGCTGAAATGTAACAAAATGTGAAAAAGGGAAGGGGTCTGAATCCTTTCCGAATGCCCTGTACATACTGTACTGTAGCCCAGAGCCTTTTAGCTCTGTTGTAGCTGGAATTAAGGTTTTGGTAGGGCCGAGAACGTTGTGGGCATGGATATGGGTTGGGCTTAAAATTCTACCACAGAGTAATGTTAAAGCTTTCTGCAAACACTTCAAATGGTAAGATAACGCAACACGTTGGTCCGTTGCTACAGCCACACCCCACCACTAGATGGCAGTACAGTTATACATAGAATGATGTACAGCCTTTTCCAGTGTGTTTGACTTAAACATGTTCAGTATGTTGTGTTATGTTACAAGATGACGCAATACATCTTGGCTCTAAATCCCCTTGCCATGTCTCATGACTTGTCACACCTCTTACTGTACCTGGCTGAAAATTAATTTTATAGCGAAGGGTCTTAATACTTATGTAATTAAGCTATCCCTGTTTTTTATATTTTTTTATATACATTTGTACATACTGTTCTGTAGCCCTCTTTGTTATTAAGGGACTTCATTAGCTGTGGTTCCATCAAGAAAACATTTAGAGTTCCATTAGTCTGAATCCACGATATTGCAGAGGTTGAAAAGCCTTCTACCATGTAGTGAGAGACGCTATAGCAGACATCCTGCGTATCGTCATCATCGACACCCTGTAGTGCGAAGACTGCCTGGTCCTGTATTTCCCTCCTTGTCCTCCAGCTGGAGCACTTCACCCATCAGATGTGTACCTGATACTGGGACACATACAGAGGATCTTGTCAAAGAGGTGGTAGTCTTTTACACCTGCAGTGAGCGCAACACCAGAGTACTGATGATTACAGGGCTGGTCAGGGCCGGTGTGACAGTCAGGGCCGGTTAGGGCTGGTCAGGGCTTCCTGGTAAACGTGCAGTCAAACAAACGTCCTTAAACCCTCCCTTAAAGCCCCAGGGAAAGTCCTGTCAATCCAGACAAGTCAGGAAGATGCAAACTGGGGTCAACAAGCTGTCTGCAGATCACAGAGGGGGAAGCAGACACTCAGACGAGATTCATTGTAGAGGAACTGAAGGGAGAGGAATAGACTGATGGAGGAGACTAGAATAAGGAGAGGAGGAGACAAGAAGAGAGGAGAGGAGGACACTGATGGAGGAGACTAGAAGAGGCGAAGAGGAACATATTTTATTTTTAAAATTTTATTTCACCTTTTTTTAACCAGGTAGGCTAGTTGAGAACAAGTTCTCATTTGCAACTGCGACCTGGCAAAGATAAAGCAAACAATTCGACACATACAACAACACAGAGTTACACATGGAGTAAAACAAACATACAGTCAATAATACAGTAGAAAAGTATATATACAGCATGTGCAAATGTGGTAGGATAAGGGATGTAAGGCAATACATAGGCCATTGTGGTGAAGTAATTACAATATAGCAATTAAACACTGGAATGGTAGAATGTGCAAAAGATGAATGTGCAAGTAGAGATACTGGGGTGCAAAGGGCAAGATAAATAAATAAATACAGTATGGGGATGAGGTACTGTAGGTAGATAGATGGGCTGTTTACAGATGGGCTATGTACAGGTGTAGTGATCTGTGAGCTGCTCTGACATCTGGTGCTTAAAGGTAGTGAGGGAGGTAAGAGTCTCAGCTTTAGTGATTTTTTTGCAGTTCGTTCAGTCATTGGCAGCCGAGGAATTTGAAGGAGAGGTAGCCAAAGGAAGAATCAGCTTTGGGGGTTGACCAGTGAGATAATACCTGCTGGACCACATGCTATGGTGGGTGCTGCTATGGTGACCAGTGAGCTGAGATAAGGCAGGGCTTTACCTAGCAGAGACTTGTAGATGACCTGGAGCCAGTGGGTTTGGCGATGAGTATGAAGCAAGGGCTTCATTAAGATATTTATGGAGGAGACTAGAAGAGAGAGGAGGAGGAGACTGATGCAGGAGACTAAAAGAGAGGAGAGGAGGAGGCTGGTGGAGGAGACTGAAAGAGAAGAGAGGAGAAGACTAGAAGAGAGGAGAGGAGGAGACTGATGGAGGAGATTAGAAAGAGGAGGATGCTCAAAATGGCCAGAAGCGAAGAACATTCTTCTGAAACTGTCAGTCTATTCTTGTTCTGAGAAATGACGGCTATTCCATGAGAGAAATTGTTAAGAAACTGAAGATCTTGTTCAATGCTGTGTACTACTCCCTTCACAGAACAGCGCAAACTGGCTCTAACCAGAATAGAAAAGAGGAGTGCAGGCCCCGGGGAACAACTGAGCAAGAGGACAAGTACTTTAGAGAGTCTAGTTTGAGAAACAGATGACTCAGCAAGTCCTAAACTGGCAACTTCATTAACAAATACCCACAAAACACCAGACTCAAAGTCAACAGTGAAGAGGGAACTCAGGATGCTGGCCTTCTCCAGAGTTCCTCTGTCTAGTGTTTGTTTACTTCAGACCATCTTAATATTCTATTTATATTGGCAGGTCTGGATTTTCTTTGCAACTCTGTTTTTTTGTGTGTTTTGTTTAAGTTTAAGTTCATATTTTAAATAACAACATTTTCACATATATAGACACTGGTTTAGTGCTGGAGAAAAGTGGTGCAGTTATCCTTCAAGTTTAGTTTAAGTAACCCTGTACTTCTGATATTATGCTGCTGTCCCTCTCTTATGAGTGTATCTGAACAGACATTTTTGTCACTTTTGACCAGGGCAGAGTGGAATGACCGCTAAGTACCGTGCTGATACTGTGAAGTAAACCTTGTTAAAAGTAGTTTTTTGTAGTTTACAATTGCAACATGCTAAGATAAGTACAATATTAACAAAGGGTTGTGGACCACCTCCAATATGAACGCCAAAGAGGGATCCGGATGGACCAGCACGGGAGCCTAGGTAAACAGAGCCCACAGGTGACCAAAGGCCCTGTCCGCCTCTGCCGACCACTGCAAACATACCGCGGATAAACCTTCGGTAGTAGTTGGCAAACCCAAGAAACTGCTGCACCACCCTGAGGTGGAAATGCGGTACCCTAAGAAGGAGACAGACTGTTGGAAGAACAGACATTTCTGCACCCTGTGCACCAGGGACACACGTTCGGCGCGTGTAGCTGGAGTATATCAGAATGTCATCAATATACACCACTACACCCTGCCAGTGCGGGTCCCTGAAAATCTCGTCTACAAAGGCGTGGAAGACTGATGGAGCATTCATCAACCCGTACGGCATGATGAGGTACTCAACAAATCAAATCAAATCAAATGTATTTATATAGCCCTTCGTACATCAGCTGATATCTCAAAGTGCTGTACAGAAACCCAACCTAAAACCCCAAACAGCAAGCAATGCAGGTGTAGAAGCACGGTGGCTAGGAAAAACTCCCTAGAAAGGCCATAACCTAGGAAGAAACCTAGAGAGGAACCAGGCTATGTGGGGTGGCCAGTCCTCTTCTGGCTGTGCCGGGTGGAGATAATAACAGAACATGGCCAAGATGTACAAATGTTCATAAATGACCAGCATGGTCCAATAATAATAAGGCAGAACAGCTGAAACTGGAGCAGCAGCATGGCCAGGTGGACTGGGGACAGCAAGGAGTCATCATGTCAGGTAGTCCTGAGGCATGGTCCTAGGGCTCAGGTCCTCCAGAGAGAGAGAAAGAAAGAGAGAAAGAGAGAATTAGAGAGCACTTAAATTCACAGTACACCGAATAGGACAGGAGAAGTACTCCAGATATAACAAACTGACCCTAGCCCCGACACAAACAACTGCAGCATAAATACTGGAGGCTGAGACAGGAGGGTCAGGAGACACTGTGGCCCCATCCGAGGACACCCCGGACAGGGCCAAACAGGAAGGATATAACCCCACCCACTTTGCCAAAGCACAGCCCCACACCACTAGAAGGATATCTTCAACCACCAACTTACCATCCTGAGACAAGGCTGTGTATAGCCCACAAAGATCTCCGCCACGGCACAACCCAAGGTGGGGGCGCCAACCCAGACAGGATGATCACATCAGTGACTCAACCCACTCAGGTGATGTACCCCTCCCAGGGAATGTATGAGAGAGCCCCAGTAAGCCAGTGACTCAGCCCCTGTAATAGGGTTGGAGGCAGAGAATCCCAGTGGAAAGAGGGGAACCGGCCAGGCAGAGACAGCAAGGACTGTTCTTTGCTCCAGAGCCTTTCCGTTCACCTTCAATCATATGACCCACTGAAGAGATAAGTCTTCAGTAAAGACTTAAAGGTTGAGACCGAGTTTGCGTCTCTGACATGGGTAGGCAGACCGTTCCATAAAAATAGCGTACGTGTAGGTATGTACGGCAGGACCAAATCAGAGAGATAGGTAGGAGCAAGCCCATGTAATGCTTTGTAGGTTAGCAGTAAAACCTTGAAATCAGCCCTTGAGTACGACTCATAAGGTCGTACTGAACTGCGTCTTCCACTCGTCTCCCTCCCGGATACGCACCAGGTTGTCGGCACTCCTGAGATCAAGTTTGGTGAAGAAGCTCGCCCTGTGCATTGACTCAATCACCATGGTGATAAGAGGTAGCAGGCAACTGTACCTCACAGTGATTTGGTTTAGACCTCGATAGTCAATACGGGCGCAGACCTCCTTCCTTCTTCTTCACAAAAAGAAACTCGAGGAGGAGGGGAAGTGGAGGACCGAATGTACCCTTGTGACCGTCTCCGCCTGTGACAGAGAATACATGTGACTCCTGGGAAGTGCAGCGTCTAAAAGGAGATTTATCGCACAATCCCCCCGTCGATGGGGTGGTAATTGAGTCGCATTCTTTTTGGAGAAGGCGAGAGCCAAATCGGCATATTCTGGGGGAATGCATAACCAGGTGGAGACCTGGTCTGGACTTTCCACCGTAGTAGCACCAACAGAAACCCCTAACCTCCTCACTCTTGCGACCTCTCTGTGAGAGCCCTCTGTTTCCATGAAACAGTGGGGTCATGACAAGCTAACCAGGATAGGCCTAGCACCGCGGGAAACGCAGGAGAGTCAATGAGAAAGAGACTGATTCTCTCCGTGTGACCCCCTGCGTCACCATGCCCAGAGGAGTGGTGGCCTATCTAATCAACCCTGAACCTAATGGTCGACTATCTAAGGCGTGAACTGGGAAGGGCATAGCCACAGGAACGATGGGAATCCCTAAACAATGGGCAAATGATCTGTCGAAAAGTAACGAACAAAAACAGAACAGAGGACTCTGGGTAAGAATGGTGCCTTCTCACCTGTGGTGACGCCAGAGTTCCCTGCCAACCCGACACCGACCAACAGTGTGACCTCTGCGGCCACAGACGGAACCTCCTCCGGTCTCCCTGAGCGCAGCACCTCCCAACTCCATGGGCATCGGAGCGGTGGTGCTGCTATATGACTGTTATATGACTTCTATATGACTGTTATATGACTGCTATATGACTTCTATATGACTGCTATATGACTGCTATATGACTGCTATATGACTGCTATATGACTGCTATATGACTGCTATATGACTGCTATATGACTGTTATATGACTTCTATATGACTGCTATATGACTGCTATATGACTTCTATATGACTGCTATATGACTGCTATATGACTTCTATATGACTGTTATATGACTGCTATATGACTGCTATATGACTGCTATATGACTGCTATATGACTGCTATATGACTGCTATATGACTGTTATATGACTGCTATATGACTGTTATATGACTGCTATATGACTGTTATATGACTTCTATATGACTGCTATATGACTGCTATATAACTGCTATATAACTGCTATATGACTGTTATATGACTGTTATATGACTGTTATATGACTTCTATATGACTGCTATATGACTGCTATATGACTGCTATATGACTGTTATATTACTGCTATATGACTGCTATATGACTGTTATATTACTGCTATATGACTGCTATATGACTGCTATATGACTGCTATATGACTGTTATATGACTGCTATATGACTGTTATATGACTGCTATATGACTGTTATATGACTGCTATATGACTGTTATATGACTGCTATATGACTGCTATATGACTGCTATATGACTGCTATATGACTGTTATATTACTGCTATATGACTGCTATATGACTGCTATATGACTGTTATATGACTGTTATATGACTGTTATATGACTTCTATATGACTGTTATATGACTGCTATATGACTGCTATATGACTGTTATATGACTGCTAAATGACTGTTATATGACTGTTATATGACTGTTATATGACTGCTATATGACTGCTATATGACTGTTATATGACTGTTATATGACTGCTATATGACTGTTATATGACTGCTATATGACTGTTATATGACTGCTATATGACTGCTAAATGACTGTTATATGACTGCTATATGACTGCTATATGACTGCTATATGACTGTTATATGACTGCTATATGACTGCTATATGACTGTTATATGACTGTTATATGACTGCTATATGACCTCTATATTACTGCTATATGACTGCTATATGACTGTTATATGACTGCTATATGACTGTTATATGACTGTTATATGACTGCTATATGACTGTTATATGACTGCTATATGACTGTTATATGACTGCTATATGACTGCTATATGACTGTTATATGACTGCTATATGACTGTTATATGACTGTTATATGACTGCTATATGACTGTTATATGACTGTTATATGACTGCTATATGACTGCTATATGACTGTTATATGACTGTTATATGACTGCTATATGACCTCTATATTACTGCTATATGACTGCTATATGACTGCTATATGACTGTTATATGACTGTTATATGACTTCTATATGACTGTTATATGACTGCTATATGACTGTTATATGACTGCTATATGACTGTTATATTACTGCTATATGACTGTTATATGACTGCTATATGACTGTTATATGACTGTTATATGACTGCTATATGACTGTTATATGACTGCTATATGACTGTTATATGACTGCTATATGACTGTTATATTACTGCTATATGACTGCTATATGACTGCTATATGACTGCTATATGACTGTTATATTACTGCTATATGACTGCTATATGACTGCTATATGACTGTTATATGACTGTTATATGACTGCTATATGACTGTTATATTACTGCTATATGACTGCTATATGACTGTTATATTACTGCTATATGACTGCTATATGACTGCTATATGACTGCTATATGACTGTTATATGACTGTTATATGACTGCTATATGACTGCTATATGACTGTTATATTACTGCTATATGACTGCTATATGACTGTTATATTACTGCTATATGACTGCTATATGACTGCTATATGACTGTTATATTACTGCTATATGACTGCTATATGACTGCTATATGACTGCTATATGACTGCTATATGACTGCTATATGACTGCTATGTGACTGTTATATGACTGCTATATGACTGTTATATTACTTTTATATTACTGTTATATGACTGTTATATTACTGTTATATAACTGCTATATGACTGCTATGTGACTGCTATATGACTGTTTTATGACTGTAATTTGACTGCTATATTACTGTTATATGACTGTTATATGACTGCTATATTACTGCTATATGACTGCTATATGACTGTTATATGACTGTTATATGACTGCTATATGACTGTTATATGACTGTTATATGACTGTTATATGACTGCTATATGACTGTTATATGACTGTTATATGACTGTTATATGACTGCTATATGACTGTTATATGACTGTTATATTACTGTTATATGACTGCTATATGACTGCTATATGACTGCTATATGACTGCTATATGACTGCTATATTACTGTTATATGACTGCTATATGACTGCTATATTACTGTTATATGACTGCTATATGACTGTTATATGACTGTTATATGACTGCTATATGACTGTTATATGACTGTTATATGACTGTTATATGACTGCTATATGACTGTTATATGACTGTTATATGACTGTTATATGACTGTTATATAACTGCTATATGACTGCTATATGACTGTTATATTAATGCTATATGACTGCTATATGACTGCTATATGACTGCTATATGACTGCTATATGACTGTTATATTACTGCTATATGACTGCTATATGACTGCTATATGACTGCTATATGACTGTTATATAACTGCTATATGACTGCTATATGACTGCTATATGACTGTTATATGACTGCTATATGACTGTTATATGACTGTTATATGACTGTTATATGACTGTTATATGACTGCTATATGACTGTTATATGACTGTTATATGACTGTTATATGACTGTTATATGACTGCTTTATGACTGCTATATGACTGTTATATAACTGCTATATGACTGTTATATGACTGTAATTTGACTGCTAAATGACTGTTATATGACTGCTATATGACTGTTATATGACTGTTATATAACTGTTATATGACTGTTATATGACTGTTATATGACTGCTATATGACTGTTATATGACTGTTATATGACTGCTATATGACTGCTATATGACTGCTATATGACTGCTATATGACTGCTATATGACTGTTATATGACTGTTATATGACTGTTATATGACTGTTATATGACTGTTATATGACTGTAATTTGACTGCTAAATGACTGTTATATGACTGTTATATGACTGCTATATGACTGCTATATGACTGCTATATGACTGCTATATGACTGTTATATGACTGCTATATGACTGCTATATGACTGTTATATGACTGTTATATGACTGCTATATGACTGCTATATGACTGTTATATGACTGTTATATAACTGCTATATGACTGCTATATGACTGCTATATTACTGTTATATGACTGTAATTTGACTGTAATTTGACTGCTATATGACTGTTATATAACTGCTATATGACTGCTATATGACTGTTATATGACTGTTATATGACTGTAATTTGACTGCTAAATGACTGCTATATGACTGTTATATGACTGTAATTTGACTGCTAAATGACTGCTATATGACTGTTATATGACTGTTATATGACTGTTATATGACTGTTATATGACTGTTATATGACTGTTATATGACTGTTATATGACTGTTATATGACTGTTATATGACTGTTATATGACTGTTATATGACTGCTATATGACTGCTATATGACTGTTATATGACTGTAATTTGACTGCTATATGACTGCTATATGACTGCTATATGACTGTTATATGACTGTTATATGACTGCTATATGACTGCTATATGACTGTTATATGACTGTTATATAACTGCTATATGACTGTTATATGACTGCTATATGACTGTTATATGACTGCTATATGACTGCTATATGACTGCTATATGACTGTTATATGACTGTAATTTGACTGCTAAATGACTGCTATATGACTGCTATATGACTGTTATATAACTGCTATATGACTGTAATTTGACTGCTAAATGACTGCTATATGACTGTTATATGACTGTTATATAACTGCTATATGACTGTTATATGACTGCTATATGACTGTTATATGACTGCTATATGACTGCTATATGACTGTTATATGACTGTTATATGACTGCTATATGACTGTTATATGACTGTTATATGACTGCTATATGACTGCTATATGACTGTTATATGACTGTTATATGACTGTTATATGACTGTTATATGACTGTTATATGACTGCTATATGACTGTTATATGACTGTTATATGACTGTTATATGACTGCTATATGACTGCTATATGACTGTTATATGACTGTTATATGACTGCTATATGACTGTTATATAACTGCTATATGACTGTAATTTGACTGCTAAATGACTGTTATATGACTGCTATATGACTGTTATATGACTGTTATATGACTGCTATATGACTGCTATATGACTGTTATATGACTGCTATATGACTGCTATATGACTGTTATATGACTGCTATATGACTGTTATATGACTGTAATTTGACTGCTATATGACTGTTATATGACTGTTATATGACTGCTATATGACTGTTATATGACTGTTATATGACTGCTATATGACTGCTATATGACTGCTATATGACTGCTATATGACTGTTATATAACTGCTATATGACTGTAATTTGACTGCTAAATGACTGCTATATGACTGTTATATGACTGTTATATGACTGTTATATGACTGCTATATGACTGCTATATGACTGTTATATGACTGCTATATGACTGCTATATGACTGCTATATGACTGTTATATAACTGCTATATGACTGTTATATGACTGTAATTTGACTGTTAAATGACTGCTATATGACTGTAATTTGACTGCTAAATGACTGCTATATGACTGTTATATGACTGCTATATGACTGTTATATGACTGTTATATAACTGCTAAATGACTGCTATATGACTGCTATATGACTGTTATATGACTGTTATATGACTGTTATATGACTGTTATATGACTGTTATATAACTGCTAAATGACTGCTATATGACTGCTATATGACTGCTATATGACTGTTATATTACTGCTATATGACTGCTATATGACTGCTATATGACTGCTATATGACTGTTATATAACTGCTATATGACTGCTATATGACTGTTATATGACTGCTATATGACTGTTATATGACTGTTATATGACTGTTATATGACTGTTATATGACTGTTATATGACTGCTATATGACTGCTATATGACTGCTATATGACTGCTATATGACTGTTATATAACTGCTATATGACTGCTATATGACTGTTATATGACTGCTATATGACTGTTATATGACTGTTATATGACTGTTATATGACTGTTATATGACTGCTATATGACTGTTATATAACTGCTATATGACTGTTATATGACTGCTTTATGACTGCTATATGACTGTTATATAACTGCTATATGACTGTTATATGACTGTAATTTGACTGCTATATGACTGTTATATGACTGTTATATGACTGTTATATGACTGCTATATGACTGTTATATGACTGTTATATGACTGCTATATGACTGTTATATGACTGTTATATGACTGCTATATGACTGTAATTTGACTGCTATATGACTGTTATATGACTGTAATTTGACTGTTATATGACTGCTAAATGACTGTTATATGACTGTAATTTGACTGCTATATGACTGTTATATAACTGCTATATGACTGCTATATGACTGTTATATGACTGTTATATGACTGTTATATGACTGTTATATGACTGTTATATGACTGCTAAATGACTGTTATATGACTGTAATTTGACTGTTATATAACTGCTATATGACTGCTATATGACTGTTATATGACTGTAATTTGACTGCTATATGACTGTTATATAACTGCTATATGACTGCTATATGACTGTTATATGACTGTTATATGACTGTTATATGACTGTTATATGACTGTTATATGACTGCTAAATGACTGTTATATGACTGCTAAATGACTGTTATATGACTGTTATATGACTGTTATATGACTGCTATATGACTGTAATTTGACTGCTATATGACTGCTATATGACTGTTATATGACTGTTATATGACTGTTATATGACTGCTATATGACTGCTATATGACTGTTATATGACTGTTATATGACTGTTATATGACTGCTAAATGACTGCTATATGACTGCTATATGACTGCTATATGACTGCTATATGACTGTTATATAACTGCTATATGACTGTTATATGACTGTTATATGACTGTTATATGACTGTTATATGACTGTTATATGACTGCTAAATGACTGCTATATGACTGCTATATGACTGCTATATGACTGCTATATGACTGTTATATAACTGCTATATGACTGTTATATGACTGTAATTTGACTGCTATATGACTGCTATATGACTGTTATATAACTGCTATATGACTGCTATATGACTGTAATTTGACTGCTATATGACTGCTATATGACTGTTATATAACTGCTATATGACTGTAATTTGACTGCTAAATGACTGCTATATGACTGTTATATGACTGCTATATGACTGCTATATGACTGCGATATGACTGCTATATGACTGTTATATGACTGTTATATGACTGCTATATGACTGCTATATGACTGCTATATGACTGCTATATGACTGTTATATAACTGCTATATGACTGTTATATGACTGTAATTTGACTGTTATATGACTGTAATTTGACTGCTAAATGACTGCTATATGACTGTAATTTGACTGCTATATGACTGCTATATGACTGTTATATGACTGCTATATGACTGCTATATAACTGCTATATGACTGTTATATGACTGTAATTTGACTGCTATATGACTGTTATATGACTGCTATATGACTGTTATATGACTGCTATATGACTGTTATATGACTGCTAAATGACTGCTATATAACTGCTATATGACTGTTATATGACTGTAATTTGACTGCTATATGACTGTTATATGACTGCTATATGACTGCTATATAACTGATATATGACTGTTATATGACTGTAATTTGACTGTTATATGACTGTTATATAACTGCTAAATGACTGCTATATGACTGCTATATGACTGCTATATGACTGTTATATGACTGTTATATGACTGCTATATGACTGTTATATGACTGCTATATGACTGCTATATGACTGTTATATGACTGTTATATAACTGCTAAATGACTGCTATATGACTGCTATATGACTGTTATATGACTGTTATATGACTGCTATATGACTGTAATTTGACTGCTATATGACTGCTATATGACTGTTATATAACTGCTAAATGACTGCTATATGACTGCTATATGACTGTTATATGACTGTAATTTGACTGCTATATGACTGTTATATGACTGTTATATAACTGCTAAATGACTGCTATATGACTGCTATATGACTGTTATATGACTGTAATTTGACTGCTATATGACTGTTATATGACTGCTATATGACTGCTATATGACTGCTATATGACTGTTATATGACTGTAATTTGACTGCTAAATGACTGTTATATGACTGTTATATGACTGCTATATGACTGTTATATGACTATTATATGACTGTTATATGACTGTTATATAACTGCTAAATGACTGCTATATGACTGCTATATGACTGCTATATGACTGTTATATGACTGCTATATGACTGTTATATGACTGCTATATGACTGTTATATGACTGTTATATGACTGCTATATGACTGCTATATGACTGTTATATGACTGCTATATGACTGTTATATTACTGCTATATGACTGCTATATGACTGCTATATGACTGCTATATGACTGTTATATGACTGCTATATGACTGCTATATGACAGCTATATGACTGCTATATGACTGCTATATGACTGCTATATGACTGTTATATGACTGTTATATGACTGTTATATGACTGCTATATTACTGCTATATGACTGCTATATGACTGCTATATGACTGTTATATAACTGTTATATGACTGTTATATAACTGTTATATGACTGCTATATTACTGCTATATGACTGCTATATGACTGCTATATGACTGTTATATAACTGCTATATGACTGTTATATGACTGTAATTTGACTGCTATATTTACATTTTACATTTAAGTCATTTAGCAGACGCTCTTATCCAGAGCGACTTACAAATATATGACTGCTATATGACT
>NW_026282658.1:0-3449 GCF_023373465.1 Oncorhynchus keta
CACTGTCACACTGATACTGTCACACCGGATACCGTCACACTGATACTGTCACACTGATACCGTACACTGTCACACTGGATACCGATACTGTCACACTCGATACTGTACACTATCACACCGGATACTGTACACTATCACACTGATACTGTACACTATCACACCGATACTGTACACTGTCACACTGATACTGTATCACTGTCACACTGATACCGTACACTATCACACTGATACTGTACACTGTCACACTGATACTGTACACTGTCACACTGATACTGTACACTATCACACTGATACTGTACACTGTCACACTGATACCGTACACTGATACCGATACACTGATACTATAGCACACTGATACTGTACACTGTCACACTGATACTGTACACTGTCACACTGATACTGTACACTATCACACTGATACTGTACACTGTCACACTGATACCGTACACTATCACACTGATACTGTACACTGTCACACTTATACTGTACACTGATACTCGTCACACTGATACTGTACACTGATACTGTACACTGTCACACTGATACTGTACACTGTCCACACTGATACTGCTCACACTGATACTGATACACTGATACTGTCACACTGATACTGTACACTGTCACACTGATACTGTACACTGTCACACTGATACTGTACACTGTCACACTGATACTGTACACTGTCACACTGATACTGTACACTGATACTGTACACTGTCACACTGATACTGTACACTGTCACACTGATACTGTACACCGTACACTGATACTGTACACTGATACTGTACACGGATACTGTACACTGATACTGTACACTGTCACACTGATACTGTACACTGATACTGTACACTGTCACACTGATACTGTACACTGATACTGTACTGTACACTGATACTGTACACTGTCACACTGATACTGTACACTGATACTGTACACTGTCACACTGATACTGTACACTATCACACTGATACTGTACACTATCACACTGATACTGTACACTATCACACTGATACTGTACACTGTCACACTGATACTGATACTGTCACACTGATACTGTACACTATCACACTGATACCGTACACTATCACACTGATACTGTACACTGTCACACTGATACTGTACACTGTCACACTGATACTGTACACTGATACTGTACACTGATACTGTACACTGTCACACTGATACTGTCACACTGATACTGTACACTGTCACACTGATACTGTACACTGTCACACTGATACTGTCACACTGATACTGTACACTATCACACTGATACTGTACACTATCACACTGATACTGTACACTGTCACACTGATACTGTACACTGTCACACTGATACTGTACACTATCACTGATACTGTACACTGATACTGATACTGATACTATCACACTGATACTGTACACTATCACACTGATACTGTACACTGTCACACTGGTATACTGTCACACTGATACTGTACACTGTCACACTGATACTGTACACTATCACACTGATACCGTACACTGTCACACTGATACTGTACACTGATACTGTACACTGATACTGTACACTGATACTGTACACTGTCACACTGATACTGTACACTGTCACACTGATACTGTACACTGATACTGTACACTGTCACACTGATACTGTACACTGTCACACTGATACTGTACACTGTCACACTGATACTATACACTGATACTGTACACTGATACTATCACACTGATACTGTACACTGTCACACTGATACTGTACACTGTCACACTGATACTGTACACTGATACTGTACACTGATACTGTACACTGTCACACTGATACTACTGTCACACTGATACCGTACACTATCACACTGATACTGTACACTGATACTGTACACTGATACTGTACACTATCACACTGATACTGTACACTGATACTGTACACTGTCACACTGATACTGTACACTGATACTGTACACTGATACTGTACACTGTCACACTGATACTGTACACTGATACTGATCACACTGATACTGTACACTGTCACACTGATACTGTATACTGTCACACTGATACTGTACACTATCACACTGATACTGTACACTGATACTGTACACTGTCATACTGTATACTGATACTGTCACACTGATACTGTACACTGTCACACTGATACTGTACACTGTCACACTGATACTGATACTGTCACACTGATACTGTACACTGTCACACTGATACTATCACACTGATACTGTACACTGTCACACTGGATACTGTACACTGTCACACTGATACTGTACACTGTCACACTGATACTGTACACTGATCTACACTGATACTGTACACTGATACTGTCACACTGATACTGTACACTGATACTGTACACTGTCACACTGATACTATCACACTGATACTGTACACTATCACACTGATACTGTACACTGTCACACTGGATACTATCACACTGATACTGTACACTATCACACTGATACTGTACACTGTCACACTGATACTATCACACTGATACTGTACACTGTCACACTGATACTATCACACTGATACTGTACACTGTCACACTGATACTGTACACTGTCACACTGATACTGTACACTGTCACACTGATACTGTCACACTGTCACACTGATACTGTACACTGATACTGTCACACTGATACTGTACACTGTCACACTGATACTGTCACACTGATACTATCACACTGGATACTGTACACTGATACTATCACACTGATACTGTACACTGTCACACTGGATACTGTACACTGTCACACTGATACTGTACACTATCACACTGATACTGTACACTGATCACACTGATACTATCACACTGATACTGTACACTGTCACACTGATACTGTACACTGTCACACTGATACTGTACACTGATACTGTACACTGTCACACTGATACTGTACACTGATACTGTACACTGATACTGTACACTGTCACACTGGATACTGTACACTGATACTATCACACTGATACTGTACACTGTCACACTGATACCGATACTGTCACACTGATACTGTACACTATCACACTGATACTGTCACACTGATACTGTACACTGTCATACTGATACTGATACTGTACACTGTCACACTGATACTGTACACTGTCACACTGATACTGACACTGTCACACTGATACTGTACACTGATACACTGATATCACACTGATACTGTACACTGTCACACTGGATACTGTACACTGTCACACTGATACTGTACACTGTCACACTGATACTGTACACTGTCACACTGATACTGTACACTGATACTGTCACACTGATACTGTACACTGATACTGTCACACTGATACTGTACACTGTCACACTGATACTGTACACTGTCACACTGATACTGTACACATGTCACACTGATACTGTACACTGATACGTCACACTGGATACTGTACACTGATCACACTGGATACTGTACACTGATACTGTCACACTGATACTGTACACTG
>NW_026282659.1:0-5029 GCF_023373465.1 Oncorhynchus keta
CATTCAATTGATGATTACAGAGTGGCAATTGAGGTTAATTGCTGGTTTGGTGTTTATTTCCTTGTGAGGTCCTGTTACTAATTTATGCTGTGTTATTGTTGTTGTTATTGTTATTGTTATTGTCAGTCAGATTGGTGGTGAGGGGCGGGATACAGAATCTGGTGATGGGTGAACCTGTTCCTCAGTCCGACTGAATGAAAACCAACAGATCAGAGGCTCTTGCTCACACTGCTGATGTGGATTCACACGTCACACTGCCCCTACCCCTGTGGCCCTACAGGTGACCTGCCTACCTGGTTTATGTGCTCTGACCTGGTTTCGTCACTTCACTCTCAACGTGTGTGACCCTGTGGATTTATAATCACTTCACACTCAACGTCACTCAACACTTCACACTGTCACCCTCACTTTTCAAAGACACTGCCCAGATATAATCCACTTCACTCTCAACGTCACACTGCCCCTACCCTGTGGATTTATAATCCACTTCACTCTCAACGTCACACTGTCCTTTGAACCATCCACAGATAAATCCACTTCACTCAACGTCACACTGTCCTTTATAAGCACTTCACTCTCAAGACTGCCCTACCCCTTCACTTCAACGCCACACTGCCCTACCCAGATAAATCACTTCACTAAACATCACACTGCCCTACCCTGTGGATTTGAAGCACATCCACAGATAAATCCACTTCACTGTGGTCAACGTCACACTGTCCTTTAGAAGCACACTCCACAGATACATCCACTTCTCTCTCAACGTCACACTGTCCTGTGGATTTATAATCACATCCACAGATAACTGCCCTACCCTGTCAATTTATAACACTGTCCTTAGAAGCACATCCACAGATAAATCCACTTCACTCTCAACGTCACACTGTCCTTTGTGAAGCACATCCACAGATACATCCACTTCACTCTCAACTGTGGTTATAACACTGTCCTTGAAGCACATCCTACACAGATAAATCCACTTCACTCTCAACGTCACACTGTCCTGGGGCTTAGAAGCACATCCACAGATTTATAATCACTTCACTCTCAACGTCACACTGTCCTTTAGAAGCACATCCACAGATAAATCCACTTCACTCTCAACGTCACACTGTCCTTAAAGCACATCCACAGATACATCACTTCTCTCTCAACGTCACACTGTCCTTTAGAAGCACATCCACAGATAAATCCACTTCACTCTCAACGTCACACTGTCCTTAGAAGCACATCCACAGATAAATCCACTTCCTCTCAACGTCACACTGTCCTTTAGAAGCACATCCACAGATAAATCCACTTACTCTCAACGTCACACTGTCTTAGAAGCACATCCACAGATAAATCCACTTCACTTCAACGTCACACTGTCCTTTAGAAGCACATCCACAGATAAATTCACTTCTCTCTCAACGTCACACTGTCCTTTAGAAGCACATCCACAGATAAATCCACTTCACTCTCAACGTCACACTGTCCCTGAAGCACATCCACAGATAAATCCCTTCACTCTCAACGTCACACTGTCCTTAGAAACACATCCACAGATAAATCCCTTCTCTCTCAACGTCACACTGTCCTTTAGAAGCACATCCACAGATAAATCTTACTTCACTCTCAATGTCACACTGTCCTTTAGAAGCACATCCACAGATAAATCCACTTCACTCTCAATGTCACACTGTCCTTTAGAAGCACATCCCAGATAAATCTACTTTCAACGTCACACTGTCCTTTAGAAGCACATCCACAGATAAATCCACTTCACTCTCAACGTCACACTGTCCTTTAGAAGCACATCCACAGATAAATCCACTTCACTCTCAACGTCACACTGTCCTTAGAAGCACATCCATGATAAATCCACTTCTCTTCAACGTCACACTGTCCTTTAGAAGCACATCCACAGATAAATCCACTTCACTCTCAACGTCACTGTCCTTTAGAAGCACATCCACAGATAAATCACTTCTCTCTCAACGTCACACTGTCCTTTGAAGCACATCCACAGATAAATCCACCTTCTCTTCAACGTCACACTGTCCTTTAGAAGCACATCCACAGATACATCACTTCTCCTCTCAACATCACACTGTCCTTTAGAAGCACATCCACAGATAAATCCACTTCACTCTCAACGTCACTGTCCTTTAGAAGCACATCCACAGATAAATCCACTTCACTCTCAACGTCACACTGTCCTTGAAGCACATCCACAGATAAATCACTTCTCTCTCAACGTCACACTGTCCTTTAGGAAAAGCACATCCACAGATAAATCCACTTCACTCTCAACGTCACACTGTCCTTTAGAAGCACATCCACAGATAAATCCACTTCACTTCAACGATACATCCACACTGTCCTTTAGAAGCACATCCACAGATAAATCCACTTCACTCTCAACGTCACACTGTCCTTTAGAAGCACATCCACAGATAAATCCACTTCACTCTCAACGTCACACTGTCCTTTAGAAGCACATCCACAGATAAATCCACTTCTCTCTCAACGTCACACTGTCCTTTAGAAGCACATCCACAGATAAATCCACTTCACTCTCAACGTCACACTGTCCTCCACTTAGAAGCACATCCACAGATAAATCCACTTCTCTCTCAACGTCGCACTGTCCTTTAGAAGCACATCCACAGATAAATCACTTCACTCTCAACGTCACACTGTCCTTTAGAAGCACATCCACAGATAAATCCACTTCACTCTCAACATCACACTGTCCAAGCACATCCACAGATAAATCCACTTCAACTCTGTCAACAGTCACACTGTCACTTTAGAAGCACATCCACAGATAAATCCACTTCTCTCTCAACGTCACACTGTCCTTTAGAAGCACATCCACAGATAAATCCACTTCACTCTCAACGTCACACTGTCCTTTAGAAGCACATCCACAGATAAATCCACTTCACTCTCAACGTCACACTGTCCTTTAGAAGCACATCCACAGATAAATCCACTTCTCTCTCAACGTCACACTGTCCTTTAGAAGCACATCCACAGATAAATCCACTTCACTCTCAACGTCACACTGTCCTTTAGAAGCACATCCACAGATAAATCCACTTCTCTCTCAACGTCACACTGTCCTTTAGAAGCACATCCACAGATAAATCCACTTCACTCTCAACGTCACACTGTCCTTTAGAAGCACATCCACAGATAAATCCACTTCACTCTCAACGTCACACTGTCCTTTAGAAGCACATCCACAGATAAATCTTCACTCAACGTCACACTGTCCTTTAGAAGCACATCCACAGATAAATCCACTTCACTCTCAACGTCACACTGTCCTTTAGAAGCACATCCACAGATAAATCCACTTCACTCTCAACGTCACACTGTCCTTTAGAAGCACCCACAGATAAATCCACTTCTCTCTCAGATAAATCCACAGATTCTTCACTCTCAACGTCACACTGTCCTTTAGAAGCACATCCACAGATAAATCCACTTCACTCTCAACGTCACACTGTCCTTTAGAAGCACATCCACAGATAAATCCACTTCACTCTCAACGTCACACTGTCCTTTAGAAGCACATCCACAGATAAATCCACTTCACTCTCAACGTCACACTGTCCTTTAGAAGCACATCCACAGATAAATCCACTTCACTCTCAACGTCACACTGTCCTTTAGAAGCACATCCACAGATAAATCCACTTCACTCTCAACGTCACACTGTCCTTTAGAAGCACATCCACAGATAAATCCACTTCACTCTCAACATCACACTGTCCTTTAGAAGCACATCCACAGATAAATCCACTTTCTCTGTCCTTTCATCCACAGATAAATCCACACTGTCCTTTAGAAGCACATCCACAGATAAATCCACTTCTCTCTCAACATCACACTGTCCTTTAGAAGCACATCCACAGATAAATCCACTTCTCTCTCAACATCACACTGTCCTTTAGAAGCACATCCACAGATAAATCCACTTCTCTCTCAACATCACACTGTCCTTTAGAAGCACATCCACAGATAAATCCACTTCTCTCTCAACATCACACTGTCCTTTTGAAGCACATCCACAGATAAATCCACTTCTCTCTCAACGTCACACTGTCCTTTAGAAGCACATCCACAGATAAATCCACTTCTCTCTCAACGTCACACTGTCCTTTAGAAGCACATCCACAGATAAATCCACTTCACTCTCAACGTCACACTGTCCTTTAGAAGCACATCCACAGATAAATCCACTTCACTCTCAACGTCACACTGTCCTTTAGAAGCACATCCACAGATAAATCCACTTCACTCTCAACGTCACACTGTCCTTTAGAAGCACATCCACAGATAAATCCACTTCACTCTCAACGTCACACTGTCCTTTAGAAGCACATCCACAGATAAATCCACTTCTCTCTCAACGTCACACTGTCCTTTAGAAGCACATCCACAGATAAATCCACTTCACTCTCAACATCACACTGTCCTTTAGAAGCACATCCACAGATAAATCCACTTCTCTCTCAACATCACACTGTCCTTTAGAAGCACATCCACAGATAAATCCACTTCTCTCTCAACGTCACACTGTCCTTTAGAAGCACATCCACAGATAAATCCACTTCACTCTCAACGTCACACTGTCCTTTTGAAGCACATCCACAGATAAATCTTGAAGCACTCTCTCAACATCACACTGTCCTTTAGAAGCACATCCACAGATAAATCCACTTCTCTCTCAACGTCACACTGTCCTTTTAGAAGCACATCCACAGATAAATCCACTTCTCTCTCAACATCACACTGTCCTTTAGAAGCACATCCACAGATAAATCCACTTCACTCTCAACGCGTCCACTGTCCTTTAGAAGCACATCCACAGATAAATCCACTTCTCTCTCAACATCACACTGTCCTTTAGAAGCACATCCACAGATAAATCCACTTCTCTCTCAACATCACACTGTCCTTTTGAAGCACATCCACAGATAAATCCACTTTCTCTCTCAACATCACACTGTCCTTTAGAAGCACATCCACAGAT
>NW_026282660.1:0-1683 GCF_023373465.1 Oncorhynchus keta
TCAACTCCAATAGCCTGTGAGTTGGACATTACTAAACTATAAGTGTGTATTGTGAGTCCTCAACTCCAATAGCCTTTGAGTTGGACATTTATAAACTATAAGTGTGTATCGTGAGTCCTCAACTCCAATAGTCTGTGAGTGGGACATTTCTAAACTATAAGTGTGTATCGTGAGTCCTCAGCCCCAATAGTCTGTGAGTTGGACATTTCTAAACTATAAGTGTGTATTGTGAGTCCTCAGCTCCAATAGTCTGTGAGTTGGACATTTCTAAACTATAAGTGTGTATTGTGAGTCCTCAACTCCAATAGTCTGTGAGTGGGACATTTCTAAACTATAAGTGTGTATCGTGAGTCCTCAGCCCCAATAGTCTGTGAGTTGGACATTTCTAAACTATAAGTGTGTATTGTGAGTCCTCAGCTCCAATAGTCTGTGAGTTGGACATTTCTAAACTATACGTGTGTATTGTGAGTCCTCAACTCCAATAGTCTGTGAGTGGGACATTTCTAAACTATAAGTGTGTATCGTGAGTCCTCAGCCCCAATAGTCTGTGAGTGGGACATTACTAAACTATAAGTGTGTATTGTGAGTCCTCAGCTCCAATAGTCTGTGAGTTGGACATTTCTATACTATAAGTGTGTATCGTGAGTCCTCAGCCCCAATAGTCTGTGAGTGGGACATTTCTATACTATAAGTGTGTATCGTGAGTCCTCAACTCCAATAGTCTGTGAGTGGGACATTTCTAAACTATAAGTGTGTATTGTGAGTCCTCAACTCCAATAGTCTGTGAGTGGGACATTTCTAAACTATAAGTGTGTATCGTGAGTCCTCAACTCCAATAGTCTGTGAGTTGGACATTTCTAAACTATAAGTGTGTATTGTGAGTCCTCAACTCCAATAGTCTGTGAGTGGGACATTTCTAAACTATAAGTGTGTATCGTGAGTCCTCAACTCCAATAGTCTGTGAGTTGGACATTTCTAAACTATAAGTGTGTATTGTGAGTCCTCAACTCCAATAGTCTGTGAGTTGGACATTTCTAAACTATAAGTGTGTATCGTGAGTCCTCAACTCCAATAGTCTGTGAGTGGGACATTTCTAAACTATAAGTGTGTATTGTGAGTCCTCAACTCCAATAGTCTGTGAGTGGGACATTTCTAAACTATAAGTGTGTATCGTGAGTCCTCAACTCCAATAGTCTGTGAGTTGGACATTTCTAAACTATAAGTGTGTATCGTGAGTCCTCAACTCCAATAGTCTGTGAGTGGGACATTACTAAACTATAAATGTGTATCGTGAGTCCTCAACTCCAATAGTCTGTGAGTGGGACATTTCTATACTATACGTGTGTATTGTGAGTCCTCAGCTCCAATAGTCTGTGAGTGGGACATTTCTAAACTATAAGTGTGTATCGTGAGTCCTCAACTCCAATAGTCTGTGAGTTGGACATTTCTAAACTATAAGTGTGTATTGTGAGTCCTCAACTCCAATAGTCTGTGAGTGGGACATTTCTAAACTATAAGTGTGTATTGTGAGTCCTCAACTCCAATAGTCTGTGAGTTGGACATTTCTAAACTATAAGTGTGTATCGTGAGTCCTCAACTCCAATAGTCTGTGAGTTGGACATTTCTAAACTATAAGTGTGTATTGTGAGTCCTCAACTCCAATAGTCTGTGAGTGGGACATTT
>NW_026282661.1:0-6831 GCF_023373465.1 Oncorhynchus keta
TAGAGCAGGGGTGTCAAACATATGCCCGCTGGCCGGAACCGGCCCCCAAGGAGGTTGACCAGGCCCGCAGGATAATTTGAAAGTGGAAAAAATGCATAAAAAAGACATGGAATTAATATTTTTTTTTTAAAGACAAGCCGCATCACTGAGACAGACTGAAAACAGCAGACGGTATCAATGCGCCATCTGCTGCTTGTTACGACGTTGTTAAGATTGTTAATGTCTCTACCTCTCCACTGGGCCACACCCTCATTAGCCAAAATGTCGTTATCCAAACGGAGAAAAGTAGATAGGAGGTAGAATTTTCAAAGAAAAATGGGACCACGCCCTATTTATTTACAGAGATGCACGGAAAACCTTTGTGCTTGGTGTGTTTGCAACAAGTTTCGTATTGAAGGAATATAATATTCGACGCCACTACGAGACTCATCACAGCGAAAAATATGACGGCTTGCAAGGACAACTGAGAAGAGATAAGATTAACGAATTGCTGGCGGGTCTGAGGAAACAGCAGTCAACTTTCATCCAGAGCCGAGAAGTCAGTAAAGCAGCGGTAAAAGCCAGCTACCTAATTGCCAGCGAAATAGCATTAGCATCGGGCCGTATTCCGACGGTGACTTTGTTAAACGATGCATGATGAAGGCGGCTGAACTTGTATGTCCCGAGAAGCGACAAGCTTTTGCCAATATTAGCATGACGAGAATACTATAGCAGAGAGGATTTCTAGATTTAGACAGTCAATTGAAACAGAGAGTCAGTCATTTATTGATTTTGAGATAGCAGTCAATTGGAAACAGACATTGAGTCTGAAAGTCATTTATTGCATTTTGTGTTTGGTGTCCCGCTGTCAGCCTGGCTACAGATCTACACAACATCCATGGTCGGAAAGAAAGCAGGTGTGGACCACAAAGTACAAGCCCTTAATGGAGGGTATTTTGCACCAGAGGTTGTGCAAGTCTAAAAATGGACCACATGGAGGTGGCTGGTAAATTTCATCCGGTCCAGAGGTCTGAACCATCGTCAGTTTGACAAACTTCTCAGCGACAGCAACATTACCCACAGCCTGCCATACCACACTGAAGTGAGATGGTTAAGCCGAGGCGCTGTGCTGAGGCATTTCTTTGATCTACGAGAGGAAATCGACAGTTCATGGAAAAAAGGAAAACCGGTGTTGGAATTACAATCTCAGGAATGGCTACGGACCTTGCATTCTTGGTTGATATTACTGAACACTTGGAACAATCTGAACAAAATGTTGCAAGGTCGAGAAAAAGTTGTCACACAGTTTTCTGACAACATACATGCATTTAAGTTGAAGCTGACTTTGTGGGAGATGCAACTGGCAAATGGCAACCCTGCCCTGATTTTATCAGTATCTACTACCAGGGTACTCCCAAATTAACAGCCCTGGCTGCTAAAATTTTGTGCATGTTTGGGACAACCTACCTTTGTGAACAAATTGTCTCAGTGATGAATATCAATAAAACAAAAATGCGTTAAGGCCTACAAACAAGCACTTAAATGACATTCTGAAAGTGACAGCTAGTCAGACATGACACCCGGTGTTGATGCACTTGTACAGGCCAAAAGATGCCAAGTTTCAGGTAGAAATACAAGTCCAGACTAGACTAACACCTTTAAAAATGCTGCCTAGATACTGTTTGCATTGAAAGAATACAGCTCTGTGAAGATGAACTTACTGTGGTGATTTAAAAAATGTGCACTTTAATGTTAGTCAGCAGCTTCAAAACAAAAGTTGTGTGATGGAATTTCTACTGTTCATACAACTCCATACATTTTCAGTATGTATTGTATGTGTATGTATGTTTCATGTATGAAGTTTACAGATTTACAGGACAGGCGAACACTTTCTTCATTACACATTTAAAATCACTCTCCTTAGTTTGTAAGGTGTACGAGGGATTACATTTAGATTTTATATGCGTATGTGTAAGTGGTTTAAAAAATTCCTTTCTTTAAAAGTCTCATTTAATCTTAAAGTGCATTACTATATTTTTCAGTACCAATTAAAGTTTTGTGCCTTTGTACAATCAGTGGGACTCAGTTGCAATGCATATTTGTGAATGATAAAAGTAAAATTGCACATTTGTTAAGAAATATGAGGTGTTTCAGAATGTTTTGTAAAAGGATAGTTCATTAAATTTCAATATTTTCCTAATGTTCTTGTGCTTTACACCAAAACAAAAGGAAAAGACATGATATTTTTGGTTATTTATAGCAGAGTATGGTATAATTTTAATGGTCCGGCCCACTTAAATCTCCTAGGCCGTATGTGGCCCACGATGCGAAATGAGTTTTGACACCCCTGCTATAGAGCTTCAAAACATGCTTAAAACTATAATTTTTATATCTTGGATGGTCAGTGATTGCATCCATAGCTCGGTCTAAGAATTTGAGAATGATTACATTTCTTCAGGCCCATCCTTCAGCTTTTTACCACAACTTTGTTATTGCTTCAACTGCTGATTGGTCGTTTAACTGAACACATAGCACTATACACACTTCAACTATAGTAGAGCACTAAAAAGACAGTATCCTGGAACAAAATAGAATGCATTCCAAATGGCATGCTGTTCCCTATATAGTGCACTACTTTTTACAAGAGCCCTAGGTCCCTGGTTCAAGCAATGTACTATAAAGGAATAGTGTGCCATTTTGGGACGCTCAACCAGTATTTACGCCTTCGGGGCAGGGCCCACCAACTGGCGGCCCAAGGGAGATTTTACTTGGTTCCCCAAGTTTACGAACACTTTTGTATAAGTACAGTGGCGTGCGAAATTATTCACCCCCTTGGCATTTTCAGATTTTGTTGCCTTACAACCTGGAATTAATTTTGGGGGTTTGTAATCATGGGATTTACACAACACAACACTTTGAAGATGCAAAATATTTTTTCCTGTGAGACAAACAAAAATTAAGACAAAAAAAACAGAAAACTTGATCGTGCATAACTATTCACCCTCCAAAATCAATACTTCAGAGCCACTCTTGCAGCAATTACATCTGCAAGTATCTTGTTGTACATCTCTATAAGCTTAAGTACATCTAGCCACTGGGATTTTGCCCATTTTTCGTAAGGGGCAAAACTGCTCCAGTTGGATGGGTTCCACTGGTATACAGCAGTCTTTAAGTCATACCACAGACTTCCTCAATTGGATTTAGTCTGGGCTTTGGCTAGGGTCATTCCAAAAACATGTAAATGTTTCCTTAAACCACTCAAGTGTTGCTTTAACAGTATGCTTAGGGTCATTAACTCTGCTGAAGGTGAACCTCTGTCCCAGTCTCAAATCTCTGGAAGAGTGAAACAGGTTTCCCCCAAGAATTTATTTATTTAACACCATCCACCACTCCTTCAATTCTGACCAGTTTCCCAGTCCCTGCCGATGAAATGAGGATGTTCTCAGGGTGATGCGAGGTGTTGGGTTTGCGCCAGACATAGCGTTTTCCTTAATGGCCAAAAAGCTAATTTTTTTGTCTAATCTAACCAGAGTACATTCTTTCATATGTTTGTGGAGGCTCCCACATGCCTTTTGGCGAACACCAAACGTGCTTGATAATTTTTTTCTTTATGCAATGGCTTTTTCCTGGCCACTCTTCCGTAAAGCCCAGCTCTGTGGAGTGTATGGCTTAAAGGGGTCCTATGGACAGATACTCCAATCTCTGCTGTGGAGCTTTCAAGCTCCTTCAGGGTTATCTTTGGTCTCTTTGTTGCCTCTCTGATTAACTCAGGGCACTGTATACAGTACCAGTCAAAAGTTTGGACAAACCTACTTATTCAAGGGTATTCCTTTATTTTTACTATTTTCTACATTGTTGGATAATAGTGAAGACATCAAAACTATGAAATAACACATATGGAATCACGTAATAACCAAATCAAAATATATTTTAGATTCTTCAAAGTAGCCACCCTTTGCCTTGATGACAGAATTCTCTCAACAAGCATCATGAAGAATGCTTTTCCAACTGTCTTGAAGGTGTTCCCACATATGCTGAGCACATATGCTGGGCTGCTTTTCCTTCACTTTGAGGTCCAACTTATTCCAAACCATCTCAATTGGGTTGAAGTTAGGTGATTGTGGAGTCCATTTAATCTGATGCAGCACTCCATCACTCTTTCTTGGTCAAATAGCCCCTACACAGCCTGGGGGTATGTTGGGTCACTGTTGGGTCACTGTTGAAAAACAAATTATATTCCCACTAAGCACAAACCAGATGGAATGGTGTGTCGCTGCAAAATACTGTGGTAGCCATGCTGGTTAAGTGTGCCTTGAATTCTAAATAAATCACAGACATTGTCACCAACAAAGCACCCCCACACCATCATACCTGCCCCTCCGTGCTTCACAGTGGGAACCACACATGTGGAGATCATCCGTTCACCTACTGTGCATCTCATAAAGACCAAAAATCGAACATTTGGACTCATCAGACCAAAGGACAGATTTCCACCGGTCTAATGTCCATTGCTCGTGTTACTTGGCCCAAGCAAGTCTCTTTTCTTATTGGTGTCCTTTAGTAGTGGTTTCTTTGCAGCAATTCGACCATCAAGGCCTGATTCAGTCTCCTCTGAACAGTTGATGTTGAGAACCAGTTTCATCAAAGCACCTGATGGTTTTTGGGACTGCACTTGAAGAAACCGACCTTCATGTCTTAAAGTAATAATGGACTGACATTTCTCTTTTCTTATTTGAGCTGTTCTTGCCATAATATGTACTTGGTATTTAACAAAATAGGGTTATCTTCTGTATACCACCCCTACCTTGTCACAACACAACTGATCGGCTCAAATGCATTAATAAGGAAAGAAATTCCACAAATGAACTTTTAACAAGGCACACGTGTTAATTGAAATGCATTCCAGGTGACTACCTCATGAAGCTGGTTGAGAGAATGCCAAGAGTGTGCAAAGCTGTCATCAAAACAAAGGGTGGCTACTTTGAAGAATCTCAAATATAAAATATATTTTGATTTGTTTAACATTTTTTTGGTTACTACATGATTCCATGTGTGTTATTTCATAGTTTTGATGTCTTCACTATTATTCTACATTGTAGAAAATAATACAAATAAAGAAATACCCTAGAATGAGTAGGTGTGTTCAAACTTTTGACTGGTACTGTATATATTTTTTATCTCATAAAATACTCTAAAAACACCAGAAAATCAGCTACCAGTAATTTTAATTATGAAAATCTGTTCCCAAGTATTGAATGCATAATAGAGAGAGACATGATCATATACAAATGTCAGCAAGGTCCGAAATTATCGTTTTAGTCAAATATTATATCTGTTTGAGAATCTTGCGGTCAATTTGCAGTCTACAAATTATGTTCCGGCTCCCCGACCATCTGATCAAGAAAAAAATTGCGGCTGAATCTAGTTGACGATCCCTGCTTTAGGGTATATGAAGGGTGTATATGGATACCTGGGGTAGGGTGTTGTGACCTTGTCCTTGGACCCCTGGAACTCTTTTATCTTGTCCCTCTCATCCTTTTTAGTGGTGGGAAACTGGGCCAGAATCTCATCTACCAACAGACAAAGATGAGCACACAAAGCATGAATACCACATGTTGAGAAAATGCTGCTCGCAGACAACACACATACACGGTATGAAGATGACCTTGTTTACATCATCAAACATTGAGCAAACACTGTCCAGTGGAGGCTTGTGAGGGCAAGCCTATACTGACCTGTGATGTTGAACTGGGTGGCGTTGAGCTCCTGCAGAAGGTGGTCCAGTTCGCTGAGACCCCCTCCTAACACAGAGGAGGAGGAGAAGGCCGGGGGAGGAGGGTCGGCCGTGCGGGGGGAGCGAGGCTTATTCACTGTGCTGGAGGGGAGATAGGGTGAGAGAGGGTGAGAGAAAGAGAGAGTGAAAAGGAGAGAGCGGGAGATGGGGAAAGAATGGTATAACTCAAACAAATTAATGGGGGGCTGAACCAACATTCATACACTACCATTCAAAAGTTTGGGGTCACTGAGAAATGTCCTTGTTTTGCATCAAAACATACATGAAATTAGTTGCGAAATGAATAGGAAATATAGTCAAGACGTTGACAAGGTTATACATAATGATTTCTAATAATTGTGTCCTTCAAACTTTGCTTTTGTCAAAGAATCCTCAATTTGCAGCAATTACAGCCTTGCAGACCTTTGGCATTCTAGTTGTCAATTTGTTGAGGTAATCTGAAGATATTTCACCCCATGCTTCCTGAAGTACCTCCCACAAATTGGATTGGCTTGATGGGCACTTCTTACGTACCATACAGTCAAGCTGCTCCCACAACAGCTCAATAGAGTTGAGATCCGGTGACTGTGCTGGCCACTCCATTATAGACAGAATACCAGCTGGCTGCTTCTACCCTAAATAGTTCTTGCATAGTTTGGAGCTGTGCTTTGGGTCATTGTCCTGTTATAGGAGGAAATTGGCATACAGGGTATGGCATGGTGTTGCAAAATGGAGTGATAGCCTTCCAAGATCGCTTTTACCCTGTACAAATATCCCACTTTCCCACCCCCAATGCACCCCCAGACCATCACATTGCCTCCACCATGCTTGACAGATCAAATCAAATTCATTTATATAGCCCTTCTTACATCAGCTGATATCTCAAAGTGCTGTACAGAAACCCAGCCTAAAACCCCAAACAGCAAGCAATGCAGGTGTAGAAGCACGACAGATGGCTTCAAGCACTCCTCCAGCATCTTTTTTCCAGCATCTTTGTGTGTAATTTCTTTTCATTTCTTCTGCGTCACTTAATATATATATATATGTATATATATATATATATATATATATATATTAAC
>NW_026282662.1:0-863 GCF_023373465.1 Oncorhynchus keta
TTGAGGTCATGTTGTGTAGACTGGTTGAGGTCATGTTGTGTGAACTGGTTGAAAGTCATATTGTGTAGACTGGTTGAGGGTCATGTTGTTGGTAATGAACTGGTTGAAGATGGTGTTGTTGTGTAGACTGGTTGAGGTCATGTTGTTGTGTAGACTGGTTGAGGTCATGTTGTGTAGACTGGTTGAGGTCATGTTGTGTGAACGGTTGAGGTCATGTTGTTGTGTATGGAGCCAGTTGAGGTCATGTTGTTGTGTAGACTGGTTGAGAGGTCATGTTGTGTAGACTGGTTGAGGTCATGTTGTTGTGTAGACTGGTTGAGATCATGTTGTTGTGTAGACTGGTTGAGGTCATGTTGTAGACTGGTTGAGTCATGTTGTTGTGTAGACTGGTTGAGGTCATGTTGTTCATGTAGACTGGTTGAGGTCATGTTGTTGTGTAGACTGGTTGAGGTCATGTTGTTGTGTAGACTGGTTGAGGTCTGTTGTTGTGTAGACTGGTTGAGGTCATGTTGTTGTGTAGACTGGTTGAGAGTCATGTTGTTGTGTAGACTGGTTGAGATCATGTTGTTGTAGACTGGTTGAGGTCATGTTGTGTAGACTGGTTGAGGTCAGTGTTGTGTAGACTGGTTGAGGTCATGTTGTTGTGTAGACTGGTTGAGATCAGTGTTGTGTAGACTGGTTGAGATCATGTTGTGTAGACTGGTTGAGGTCATGTTGTTGTGTAGACTGGTTGAGATCATGTTGTTGTGTAGACTGGTTGAGGTCATGTTGTTGTGTAGACTGGTTGAGGTCATGTTGTTGTGTAGACTGGTTGAGGTCATGTTGTTGTGTAGACTGGTTGAGATCATGTTGTTGTGTAGACT